>NC_069504.1:747186083-747283583 GCF_027579735.1 Bombina bombina | reverse complement strand
TATTTACTTTTCTCTCCCAATTTCATTCCTTCCTCTCTCTCTTCTCTCTCTCTCTCTCTCTCTCTCTCTCTCTCTCTCTCTCTCTCTCTCTCCTCTCTTCTTTCTTTCTTTTTCTTTCTTTCTTTCTTTCTTTCTTGATTTAGTTAATTATCGGCGCTGATTGGCCCCTTTTTCCATTTGTTTTCCTCCCCCCACTGCATCTCCCTTTGTCACTTGTCTCCGTTTCTCTCCCAGCACGTATCTCTCTGGTTCTTACATACAGTAGCGCTCTGCATTCTCTCGGGGGTCTCCCAGCACTCACATATACATATGCAATGCATGAATATACCTTTTGTCACCACAGATGGATTCAAACATGATAGAATTTGTCACACTGATCACTGTTAACATAAGTGCAAAATTGTGATGTGTGAAAACATCTCTCCCATGCTTTTGTCTCTGAACTGGCTTGGGTTAGTTGGACCTTCAGTTCAAAGTCCAGAACATCCTCTCTTATTTCTTTAGTCATCTCTTTTTTATGTTGTCTATTCACTAAAGCTCACATATGTCCCCATTCTTTAGTTATATAGTCGCTCAGAAGAACTATAGAATCTGTGAGACTGGAGAGACTTTTATCCTTATTGAATCTAGGGTTTTCTGACCGGTTTGATGTAAAGTGAGATTGTTCTTTGTGGGTTTACAAAGATGACTGCGCACACTTTATTTTATTTTTTAGGTCCCCTGGCAGATAAGGGATTTATTTGTGCAGTAATCTGGTAGACAATTCAATGGCTTTCAAATACGTTTTTATGTTACAGCTTTGAGGGATTTTAGAAAATTTTCTGGTGTAGGATAAAAAAAATAAATAGCTTGCTGAGATTGGATTTCAAGAACATTGCCTTCAATTTTATATCAATTGATTTAAGTCTGTGTCATATTCTTTTACCAAATATAGATAGCCCTTGGTATTGCCCAGTAGAGATTGAGCTATTTCTGTATACTTCCAAGGTTAATATAATGATCAGGCTGTGTTATATGGTGTAACAGCACTATACGCTGCGCTGTATAGTGAGGAAAAGTATCTATGTATCGAAGATCTAAGGTATCTATCAAGCTGCCTGTCATTCTGTGATATTCACCTGTATAAACTGGTAATGAATATATTGTATTGTAAATTAACCTGAAATATCTATATGATCTCCTTCTATATTTTATGCTAAATATACACTGATAATAAACTTAGTAAAGTATATGTTTATTTATAGTAAAAATAGTGCATATATATGTATAAGGATTCAGGAAAAATTATAGTCAAAAGTGTTGAAATGCATGATGGTTAATTCAGTTTTAAACAGAAGAATTTTTGCAGTATACTTATATTAGCTAAAACGCTCCTTGGGGGGAAAAAAAAATATCACTATTTCAGAGGCATATGCACATATTGCTGTGAGTACTCCTTGCATTCAAACACCAAGCCTGCTCAGAGTTACTAGTGGCTTGTACAAAGCAAATTGAGTAATTGCTATATGATACAGCAGGGTCATCCCATAACCAACACCGGCTAAAATTTAAGGACAATATAAAGCTAAAAATAGGCCAATATTTGGCGAGATTACGAGTGGAGCGCTATCCCGCTGGTTGCACTCGTATATGAATTAAAAGCAAACTGTTTTCACTTGTATGCTAACCGCAATGAGTGCAAAAAAACCAAACATAGAATATTGTCTGCACATTCAATTATTCCCCTATAGAAGTCAATGGGAAAAAAAAAGTGGAAAAAACCCTACTTGCACGCAAACCCGATCGGCATATTCTTCATGTGCATTTAACCCCGACAATGAAAATAGAATATTTCACAGTCTATGTTCTATTTATTCATAAATAAATATTTCTACATATATCTGATGGTATTTGTGACACTCTCTATCTATCTATCTATCTATCTATCTATCTATCTACAGTATATATATATATTGGTCCGTGTTGTTGTGCACCTTGATTCTTTTGTGTGACTAAAGATATAATGAAATGCTTTGTAAATACTTCTAAGTTCTTCAGAACGAAACCCCCGGGAACCTGACTCAGGAATGTTCGAATGAGCAATAAAGCAAGGTGGTGGGGGTCCAGCAGCATTCTGTAGAAAAGTGGGACCTGGCACCATCTCCTACTAAACATATGCAAGAGTTCCCCAGCATACGAGTATATAGAGTCTGTAATTGGCCGATGGTTTTCACATGATACGAGACATGGGAATTAAAGGAAATTGACATTTGTCAGGAAAAAAAACAAAAAGAAAATTCATAAGCCAAGATCCAGATCGCACTACCATACTGCGGAGAGATACCCAAGTCAGCAATACCGGAGACCAGAGACTCCAAGGGTTGAAAGTACCATACACAAGCCTGGCATGAATAAAAGAAACAAAAAGATAAGAACATCTTCCAACACAGGGAAAGACTGCCAAGACATACCGGAGAGACAACCAACCAGACACTCGAACATTACCCTCATAAGATTGAGGTACCCTCTGGTAAGGGCACACCACTGGTCTCCTAGTACCAGTGTTACTGTTATTGTTAAGTTTTGTTGACAAAAATACATCTTGAACGTATAATATTCACCTTACTTGTTCTTATTCATCACCTGAACCTTTTTTGTCAGACTAAGGACATTTGTCTACTTCAACCGAGAGACATTTCAATTCTTTTTGATAGAACCTTATATATATCTACATATTCTGAGTATTTGTTAGCGCTGAATATCCTTTCGACATTTCTCTTGTACATAATTTTTCATCAGTGTCAGGGGTACACTGAATCGCATACATTCATTGCAGCTCAATACCTACACCATATATGTTTATAAGAGCTTATTAAGATTACACAGGGAACATACACATCCCAGACCTATATACATCTCTTAAACTAGTGTGGTAACAAACCTTTTTTTTTGCTACCTATACCCATACATTGACCTATTTGTCTGCGAACAAACTGAGCGCTGGTACTTTTTCTTGAATACTATATATATATATATATATATATTTAAATATATATATAATATATATATATATATATATAGGGAAATATCTATTTAGACAGTACATATAGATGTTTTTTCATATTTTCATCTACGTAACTGCAAAGGGCTCCAATACACTTAAATATATTTCTATATATGTGTACATATGTATTTGTGTTTATGTGTATATGTCTGTAAATACACACACATATATATATATTACATACATATACAACTTTAGAGATGTATATGTATGTATCTCTATGTTAAAGCCCTTTGCCTCCTTTTTTTTTTTACACCTGAGATCTCATATCTTTGAGCCCTTATAACTTTGTGTGCAATATTAGACAGTGTTATGAGTGTAACTGTACTTTGGTAATGTTTTTATGTGTTTTGTGACACTTTTTGTATTTTGCAAAACAGTTAATAGAGCTCTGAGGACACGTTAACCCCAACGAGTGTTAACTTGAATTGCGCTCAAGCAATCCGGTTTAACTTTCAACTTGTTGTACGAGCGATAAACCCTGTACGGTGCGCAAACACCTGCAATACACCACATATCGCTCGCGTACAAACGTTTGCGCTTAGGGGCCGATTTATGAATGTGCGAGTGTGGACATGATACAATGCAGCATATCATGTCCGCCGCACATCGATAAATGCCGAGCAGCGTATCATTGCACAAGCAGTTCTTGTGCAATGCCGCCCACTGCAAGATTTGTGGCCAATCGGCCGCTAGCAGGGGGTGTCAATCAGCCTGATCATATATGAATGGGTGGATTGATGTCCGCCGCCTCAGAGCAGGTGGACCAGTTATGGAGCAGCGGTCTTTAGACCGCCGCTTTATAACTGCTGTTAGGCTCGCCCTGAAACAGCGGCATCATGCTGCATTCGGAGCTTGATAATTCGGCCCCTTAATCTGGCCCATAATTTATTTTTCAATGTTTGCATAAATTATGATTTAAATCACTTTATTTTAAATTATGCAATTAATTTGTGCTTTGGATCGCTTAAAGGGATAGTCTACTTGACTTTGTTATTGTTTAAAAAGATAGATAATCCCTTTATCACCCCAGTTTTACATAACCAACACTGTAATATTTAAGGGTCTGTCTAGTCAAAATTAAACTTTCATGATTCAGATACAGCATGCAATTTTAAGCAACTTTCTAATTTACTCCTTTTATCAATTTTTCTTAGTTCTCTTTTTATCTTTATTTTAAAAAGCTGTGATTTAAAGGGACACTGAACCCATTTTTTTTCTTTCATGATTCAGATAGAGCATAACATTTTAAGCAACTTTCTAATTTACTCCTATTATCAAATTTTCTTCATTCTCTTGGTATCTTTATTTGAAATGCAAGAATGTAAGTTTAGATGCCGGCCTATTTTTGGTGAACAACCTGGGTTGTCCTTGCTGATTGGTGGATAAATTAATCCACCAATAAAAAGCGCTGTCCAGAGTCTGAACCAAAAAAAAGCTTAGATGCCTTATTTTTCAAATAAAGATAGCAAGAGAACGAAGAAAAATAGGAGTCAATTAGAAAGTTGCTTAAAATTGCATGCTCTGTCTGAATCACGAAAGAAAAACATTGGGTTCAGTGTCCCTTTAAGCTTAGATGCCGGACCATTTTTGGTTCAAGCACCTAGGTAGCGCTTGCCTGATTGGTGTCTAAATGTAGCCATCCAATCAACAAACGCTTCCAGGTTCCGAACCCAAAAATGGGCAAGCTCCTATGCTTACTTTCCAGCTTTTTTAAATAAAGATTCCATGAGAATGAAGAAAAATTGATAATAGGACTAAATTAGAAAGTTGCTTAAAATTGCCATGCTCCTATCTAAATTATGAAAGCTTATTTCTCTTGTTAGGTGTATCCAGCTCCACGGATCATCCATTACTTGTGGGATATTCTCCTTCCCAACAGGAAGTTGCAAGAGGATCACCCACAGCAGAGCTGCTATATAGCTCCTCCCCTAACTGCCATATACCAGCTCATTCTCTTGCAAGCTCTCAACATAGCTGGAGGTAGTTAGAGGAAAGTGGTAAAACTAGTTAGTTTTTTTCTTCAATCAAAAGTTTATTGTTTTTAAATGGTACCAGGAGTGTACTGTTTTTATCTCAGGCAGCATTTAGAAGAAGAATCTGCTGCGTTTTTCTATGATCTTAGCAGAAGTAACTAAAATCCACTGCCTTTCTCACATATGTCGAGGAGTGAGGTAACTCAGAGGGAGAATGGCGTGCAGGTATCCTGCAATAATGTATGTGCAGTTAAGTTTTTCTAGGGAAGGAATTTGCTAGAAAATGCTGCTGATACCGGGATTAATGTAAGTTAAAGCCTAAATACAGTGATTTAATAGCGACTAGTATCAGGCTTGCTATCAGAGGTATATACTCTGATTAATGTGCAATATAAACGTTTGCTGGCATGTTTAATCGTTTTTTATATATGCTTTGGTGATAATAAACTTATTGGGGCCTAGTTTTTTCCACATGGCTGGCTTTATTTTTGCCTAGAAACAGTTTCCTGAGGCTTTCCACTGTTATAGTATAAAAGTTACAGTTGGAAGCAGTTTAAATTTACAAACTGTGACATTCAGCTTCCCTCAGCAGTCCCCTGCATGCTATAGGAATCTCTGAAGGGCTCAAAGCTTCAAAAAGTAGGAGCTGTGGCAGTTGTATGACTGTTTAAAAAACATATTTTTCGTTTTGTTAATCTCTTTTTTTGTATTAAGGGGTTAATCATCCATTTGCAAGTGGTGCAATGCTCTGCTAGCTTACATACGCTGTAAAAAATTCGTTAGTTTAACTGCTTTTTTCACTGTTATTTCAAATTTTGGCCAAAATGTGTTTCTCTTAAAGGCCAGTAACGTTTTTTTTATATTGCTTGTTAACTTGATTTAAAGTGTTTCTCCAAGCTTGCTAGTCTCATTGCTAGTCTGTATAAACATGTCTGACATAGAGGAAACTCCTTGTTCATTATGTTTAAAAGCCATGGTGGAAACCCCATAGGAGAATGTGTACTAAATGTATTGATCTTCACTTTAAACAATAATGTATCAGATGTTATCTTTTAAAGAATTATCACCAGAGGATTCTGTCGAGGGGGAAGTTATGCCGACTAACTCTCCCCACGTGTCGGACCCTTTGACTCCCCGCTCAAGGGACTCACGCTAAAATGGCGCCAAGTACATCAAAGACGCCCATAGCGATTACTTTGCAGGAACATGGGCGGCAATCATGGATAATACCCTGTCAGCGGTATTAGCCAGACTGCCTGAATTCAGAGGAAAGCCGCAATAGCTCTGGGTTAGACCGTAATACAGAGCTGCGCAGCTGTTTTAAGGCCCATGTCCTGATACTGCCGTCACAATATGCAGAAGCTGAGGAAGAGCTTCAGTCTGTGGGTGACGTCTCTGACTCGGGGGAAACTTGATTCAGATATGTCTACTTTTAAATTTAAGCTTGAGAACCTCCGGGTGTTGCTTGAGAGGTTTTAGCTGCTCTGAATGACTGTGACCACAATTGCAGTGCCAGAGAAATTGTGTAGACTGGATAAATACTACGCAGTGCCGGTGTTGTACTGACGTTTTTCCAATACCTAGAGGTTTTACAGAAATTATTACTAAGGAGTGGGACAGACCCGCGTGTGCCGTTTTTCCCCCCCCCTTCCTATTTTAAGGAAAAAAGTTTCCAATAGACGCCACCACACGGGACTTATGGCAGACGGTCCCTAAGGTGGGGGAGCAGTTTCTACTTAGCAAAGCGTACCACTATCCCTGTCGAGGACAGTTGTGCTTTTTCAGATCCAATGGATAAAAAATTAGAAGGTTACCTTAAGAAAATGTTTATTCAACAAGGTTTTATCCTGCAGCCCCCTTGCATGCATTGCTCTGTCACTGCTGCTGCTCCGGCGTTCTCGGCTTGAGTCTCTGGAAGAGGCCTTTCAGACAGCTACTCCCATTGACCTGAAATACTTGACAAGCTTAGAACACTTACGCTAGCTAATTCTTTTGTTTCTGATGCCATTGTTCATTTGACTAAACTAACGGCTAGGAATTCTGGATTCGCTATCCAGGCGCGTAGGGCGCTATGGCTTAAATCTTGGTCAGCTGACGTGACTTCAAAGTCTAAATTACTCAACATTCCCTTCAAGGGGCAGATCCTATTCGGCCTGGTTTGAAGGAAATTATTGCTGACATTACTGGAGGCAAGGGTCTACCCTTCCTCAGGACAGGGCCAAATCAAGGGCACTAACAGTCTAATTTTCGTGCCTTTCGAAACTTCAAGGCAGGTGCAGCATCAACTTCCTCTGCTACAAAACAAGAGGGAACTTTTGGCGCAATCCAAGCCGGCCTGGAAATCTAACCAGGCTGGAGCAAAGGCAAGCAGGCCAGAAAGCCTGCTGCTGCCTCTAAGACAGCATGAAGGAACGGCCCCCTATCCGCAACGGATCTAGTAGGGTTAGACTTTCTCTCTTCGCCCAGGCGTGGGCAAGAGATGTCAGGATCCCTGGGCGTTTGAGATCATATCTCAGGGATATCTTCTGGACTTCAAATCTTCCCCCCCACAAGGGAAATTTCACCTTTCGAGATTATCTGTAAACCAGATAAAGAAAGAGGCATTCTTACGCTGTGTGCAAGACCTCCTAATAATGGGAGTTATTCATCCAGTTCCACAGATGGAACAAGGACAGGGATTTTATTCAAATCTGTGTGTGAGGGAACCTTCAGACCAATTTGGATCTAAAGATCTTAAACAAATTCCTCAGAGTTCCATCGTTCAAAATGGAAACTATTTGGACAATCCTACCTATGATCCAGGAGGGTCAGTACATGACCACAGTGGATTTGAAAGGATGCTTACCATCACATACCGATTCACAAAGATCAATCATCGGTTCCTAAGGTTTGCCTTTCTAGACAGGCATTACCAGTTTGTGGCTCTTCCCTTCGGGTTAGGCTACAGCCCCAAGAATTTTTACAAAGGTCTCTGGGTCTCTTCTGGCGGTCCTAAGACCACGGGGCATAGCAGTGGCCCCTTATCTAGACGAAATCCTGATACAGGCGTCAAACTCCCAAATTGCCAAATCTCATACGGACATAGTGTTGGCGATTTCTGAGGTCGCATGGGTGGAAAGTGAACGAGGGAAAGAGTTCTCTATCACCCCTCACAAGGGGTTTCCTTCCTAGGAACTCTGATAGATTCTGTAGAAATGAAAATTTATCCTGACGGAGTCCAGGTTATCAAAGCTTCTAAATTCCTGCTGTGTTCTTCACTACATTCCGCGCCCTTCGGTTGGCTCAGTGCATGGATAGTGATCGCTTAATGGTAGCAGCGATGGACATTGTGCCATTTGCGCGCCTACATCTCAGACCGCTGCTATTTTGCATGCTCAGTCAGTGGAATGGGGATTACACAGATTTGTCCCCTCTGCTAAATCTGGATCAAGAGACCAGAGATTCTCTTCTTTTCCAGGCCTTTCGCAGGCCAGATTGGACAATTGTAACAACAGATGCCAACCTCTAGGTTGGGGGTGCAGTCTGGAATTCCCTGAAGGCTCAGGGATCGTGTGACTCAGGAGGAAAAACTCCTCCCAAATAAATATTCTGGGAGTTAAGAGCAATATTCAATGCTCTTCTAGCTTGGCCTCAGTTAGCAACCCTGAGGTTCATCAGATTTCAGTCGGACAACATCACGACTGTGGCTTACATCAACCATCAAGGGGGGGACCAAGAGCTCCCTACCGATGTTAGAAGTCCTCCAAGATAATTCGCTGGGCAGAGACTCACTCTTGCCATCTATCAGCGATCCATATCCCAGGTGTAGAGAACTGGGAGGGCGGATTTTTCTAAGTCGTCAGACTTTTCATCCGGGGGAGTGGGAACTCCAATCCGGAGGTGTTTGCTCAATTGGTTCATCGTTTGGGCACACCAGAATTGGATCTCATGGCGTCTCGCCAGAACGCCAAGCTTCCTTGTTACGGATCCAGGTCCAGGGACCCAGAAGCGATGCTGATAGATGCTCTGAGCAGCATCGTGGTTCTTCAACCTGGCTTATGTGTTTCCACCGTTTCCTCTGCTCCCTCGACTGATTGCCAAAATCAAACAGGAGAGAGCATCGGTAATCTTGATCGCGCCTGCGTGGCCACGCAGGACCTGGTATGCAGACCTGGTGGACATGTCATCCTTTCCACCTTGGCCTCTGCCTCTGAGACAAGACCTTCTACTACAAGGTCCTTTCAATCATCCAAATCTAATTTCTCTGAGACTGACTGCCTGGAGATTGAACGCTTGATTTTATCAAGGCGTGGCTTCTCCGAGGTCAGTCATTGATACCTTAATACAGGCACGAAAGCTTGCAACCAGGAAAATCTACCATAAGATTATGGCGCAAATATCTTCATTGGTGTGAATCCAAGAATTATTCATGGGAGTAAGGTTAGGATTCCTAGGATATTGTCCTTTCTCCAAGAGGGTTTGGATAAAGGATTATCAGCTAGTTCTTTAAAGGGACAGATTTCTGCTCTGTCTATCCTTTTGCACAAGCGTCTGCAGAGGTTCCAGACGTCCAGGCATTTTGTCAGGCTTTGGTTAGAATTAAGCCTGTGTTTAAATCTGTTGCTCCTCCATGGAGCTTAAACTTGGTTCTTAAGGTTCTTCAAGGGAGTTCCGTTGAACCCCTTCATTCCATTGATATCAAAACTTTTATCTTGGAAAGTTCTGTTTTTGATGGCTATATCCTCGGCTCGTAGAGTCCTCTGAGTTATCAGCTTTACAATGTGATTCTCCTTATCGGATTTTCCATACAGATAAAGGTAGTTCTGCGTACAAAACCTGGGTTTTTACCTAAGGTAGTTTCCAACAAGAATATCAATCAAGAGATTGTTGTTCCATCATTGTGTCCTAATCCTTCTTCAAAGAAGGAACGTCTTTTACATAATTTGGACGTAGTCCGTGCTTTAAAGTTTTACTTACAAGCGACTAAAGAGTTTCGTCAAACATCTTCCCTGTTTGTTGTTTACTCTGGACAGAGGAGAGGTCAAAAGGCTTCGGCAACCTCTCTTTCTTTTTGGCTTCGGAGCGTAATACGCTTAGCCTATTAGACTGCTGGACAGCAGCCCCCTGAAAGGATTACAGCTCATTCTACTAGAGCTGTGGCTTCCACTGGGCCTTTAAAATGAGGCTCTGTTGAACAGATTTGCCAAAGCGGCGACTTGGTCTTTCGCTTCATACCTTTTCAAAATGTTACAAATTTGATACTTTTGCTTCTTCGGAGGCTATTTTTGGGGAGAGGTTCTACAGGCAGTGGTCCCTTCCGTTTAAGTACCTGCCTTGTCCCTCCCTTCATCCGTGTACTTTAGCTTTGGTATGGTATCCCACAAGTAATGGATGATCCGTGACTGGATACACCTAACAAGAGAAAACATAATTTATGCTTACCTGATAAATTTATTTCTCTTGTGGTGTATCCAGTCCATGGCCCGCCCTGTCCTTTTAAGGCAGGTCTAAATTTTAAACTACAGGTCACCACTGCAACCCTATGGTTTCCTCCTTTCTCAGCTAGTTTCGGTCGAATGACTGGATATGGCAGTTAGGGGAGGAGCTATATAGCAGCTCTGCTGTGGGTGATCCTCTTGCAACTTCCTGTGGGAAGGAGAATATCCCACAAGTAATGGATGATCCGTGGACTGATACACCACAAGAGAAATAAATTTATCAGGTAAGCATAAATTATGTTTTTTTGACTATACTATCTCTTTAATACACTCTTAGCCTCTGTGATTACCTTTTACCTAAATCTCTGCAGACTGCTCACTCTGCATTTCTGCCAATTAGTGCTGACTCATGCATAACTCCACGGGAGTTAGCATAATATTATCTATATAGCACACATGAACTTGCACTGTCTAGCTGTGAAAAGCTAATAAAATACACTGAAATAAGAGGTGGCCTTTAAGGGCTTAGAAATCCATTTATGAGCCTACAACAAAAAATACCAAGAGAACAAAGCAAAATTTGATGATAAAATTAAATTGGAAAGTTGTTTAAAATTGCATGCCCTACCTGTTGAAGAGCATACCTTTGCAGCAACAGGAGTACATACAAGTCCTGAGTACTTTATGGCAGCATTGTTTGTAACATTACTTGTAGCAATGTCATATAATTATTGAAACACTGCTGTCATCTAGTGCTCAATAATGTATAATATTGTTAAAAACATTGTTACAAGCACTGTAACATTCACCCTCATCAGCTTGGTATGTTCTTTAAGGAAAATACCAAGAGAAAGAAGTAAATTTGACAATACAAGTAATTGGAAAGCGATTAAAAACTGCATGTCTATCTATCTGAATCATTAATGTTTGATGTTTATGTCTCTTTAGAACCTTGCGCTATTTGGGCGTAGGTACTACGCCACACAGTACTTTACCCAACGTACTGTGTTGAAAAATATTACCCACGTGCAACACAGAGGCGCCTGTTGCAGTCCTCGCTCTCAGCTTAGACATAAGTCACTAATCCTGCTCCCGTACCATATGAAACCAGACCGCCGAACGTCACTGTCTGTAATGATTATTGTTGGTGCGGAAAATAGTGGCTTGGCACGAGCAGCCGCCTTCCTCAACATTAGGAGGTATCTGAAACCACTGAATGCACATATCTAGTAGGAGGTGTCAGGTGGGAGGGTAATCTACACTACAGGAAAAATTAACCTTACAAGATGATTAACCCCTTCACTGCCTGGAATTGCGCAAAATTTAAACGTTTTTTTTCCATATATGATTGTATCTGGCGGACAAATAGTGGCATCAAATATAACAAAATGGGTCTAGATGACTACCTTGGGTTGTCTCCTTTAAAAATATATGCGATTTTTATAGGTCAAAAAACCCAAAGGCTCTATTTCTGTTTAAAAAGAGTGATAGCAAAAATGCTAAAAATTCTCCGGTATTTTGGCCAAGTTTTTCTTTGAGATTCCCAGTAGCGAAGGGGTTAAATAAAAAACCAATATATTTAATATGGCTTTTTTAGCCCGTTCCCACTAACACATATAGTGCTAAAAAATAGTTTAAACCCCCCTCCAAAAAAAACCCCAGACTAGAGCCCCAAGGCAGAACATACAGTGATGTGAGATGCATCGCAGAAAATGCAGGTTGTCTGCAGAAAGAACAGGACACATGCAGGAACTGTTAGCACTTGAACTTTGTAGTACTGCTCCACATTAGACAGTTTTCTTCAAACAGAGCTGTGCTCTGGCTGCACTGTGTCAATGTTCCTTAAAGGGACAGTGTACACTCATTTTCATATAACTGCATGTAATAGACACTACTATAAAGAATAAGATACACAGATACTGATATAAAAATCCAGTATAAAACTGTTTAAAAACTTACTTAGAAGCTGTCAGTTTGGCTCTGTTGAAAAGGCAGTGGGAAAGCCCACTGCAAGTGGGAAATAAGACACTCCCCCTCCCCCTTCTTTTGCATATGAAAAGACCCTTTACAGTTTACACAAACAGGAGCATGCTGGAGAAGGTAGCTGATGGTATTCACAAAAAACTTTGGGGCTTGGTTAGGAGTCTGAAAATCATAGCAATGTTATTTAAAAATAAATAAACATTTATGCAAAGAAAAATGAGTGTATAATGGCCCTTTAACACAGTGCATCCAGGGCAAAGCAGCAGCACATTGCTTGTTGACTGTCTCTAAGAGATTCCCCAGTCTGTAAAGCTGTTTATTCTAAATGTAAGAGCACTGCATCTTTTTATTACTACATTTCTATGTTAGACCAAGAGAAAAGGAAACAGATTTATTAAAGAGACATTTTAAAATATCTTCTTTCTTTGTATGCTGCTAATATGCAATGCAATTTTCAACTACTGCACTATATTATAAAACATTAAAAATTGCTTTATTCATCATTTAACCAACATATTGCAATTGAACGGGTGCCTTAGTGTAACTGTCTTATTTAAAATTTAATTTTATTTAAAAATGACCTGCAGAAAAATTTTCACTAAAAAAATCTTAGCGCAGAAAGTAAAGAAAAGTTCTGCCTCTGGGCCCTAGAGTAAAATAGTTTATTTTTTAGATCTTACAGTTGCTCCAATCTGGCCCTTACTGTGTGACATTGTGAACAAGGGTAATGGGTCCTATGATACTGACTTCTATATATTTTTTTTTATTTTTTTGTAAAATGATTCTTAGTTGGTTTGAGCCAAGGGGGTGCCAAATAGAATTACGCCCCACGCGACTACAAAAAGCCGTTAGCCAGCCCAGAGTACAATCAGTATAAAAATAATAGGTGAATACAAAAGCAGAAGACTGATGATTATGGATATCTACAGAGTGTACTATTTTGTCATTTGCTGAAGTAGATATTAAAATGCTTTATCACACTCTCAGCCTTCACAATGCTGGGCAGTGTGAGCAGAATATTTTTTTTTCAGTATATGGGGAACTGATTTCCTAAGGCAGGAATTGAAGTGCGCACATTTATTTCACATAATCTTAATTTAACCACTAGAGGATTCGGAGGGGTTAGACATTAAATACATGTAATTTCTGATTAGCCAGTTCTAATATTAGTGTGGTTCAATTCAGTTATATTATATAGCACTGATCAAAGGGACATGTTAAAAGCTGAGGCTAACAACATGCGAGAAACACAGCAATACTGGACTTATACTAGGGGGTCTTAAAGGGACATTAAACAATAAATAAATGCTAGCTAGAATAATGTATAGAAAGCAAAGATTAGCCTGAGAATACATAGATGTATTTTTAAAGTTATACAAGTATTTTAAATATAGAAAGAATAAGTATAAGGTTTTAGTTTCCATAAAGCAACATGGGCAGCCATGTTGTAACCTTTTTCCTTCTCTTGTGAGACAAACGGAGACTGCAACTAATGGCTGTGTGGCATATACAGGGAGTGCAGAATTATTAGGCAAGTTGTATTTTTGAGGATTAATTTTATTATTGAACAACAACCATGTTCTCAATGAACCCAAAAAACTCATTAATATCAAAGCTGAATAGTTTTGGAAGTAGTTTTTAGTTTGTTTTTAGTTATAGCTATTTTAGGGGGATATCTGTGTGTGCAGGTGACTATTACTGTGCATAATTATTAGGCAACTTAACAAAAAACAAATATATACCCATTTCAATTATTTATTTTTACCAGTGAAACCAATATAACATCTCAACATTCACAAATATACATTTCTGACATTCAAAAACAAAACAAAAACAAATCAGTGACCAATATAGCCACCTTTCTTTGCAAGGACACTCAAAAGCCTGCCATCCATGGATTCTGTCAGTGTTTTGATCTGTTCACCATCAACATTGCGTGCAGCAGCAACCACAGCCTCCCAGACACTGTTCAGAGAGGTGTACTGTTTTCCCTCCTTGTAAATCTCACATTTGATGATGGACCACAGGTTCTCAATGGGGTTCAGATCAGGTGAACAAGGAGGCCATGTCATTAGATTTTTCTTCTTTTATACCCTTTCTTGCCAGCCACGCTGTGGAGTACTTGGACGCGTGTGATGGAGCATTGTCCTGCATAAAATCATGTTTTTCTTAAATGGAAGCAGACTTCTTCCTGTACCACTGCTTGAAGAAGGTGTCTTCCAGAAACTGGCAGTAGGACTGGGAGTTGAGCTTGACTCCATCCTCAACCCGAAAAGGCCCCACAAGCTCATCTTTGATGATACCAGCCCAAACCAGTACTCCCACCTCCACCTTGCTGGTGTCTGAGTCGGACTGGAGCTCTCTCCCCTTTACCAATCAGCCACAGGCCCATCCATCTGGCCCATCAAGACTCACTCTCATTTCATCAGTCCATAAAACCTTAGAAAAATCAGTCTTGAGATATTTCTTGGCCCAGTCTTGACGTTTCAGCTTGTGTGTCTTGTTCAGTGGTGGTCGTCTTTCAGCCTTTCTTACCTTGGCCATGTCTCTGAGTATTGCACACCCTTGTGCTTTTGGGCACTCCAGTGATTTTGCAGCTCTGAAATATGGCCAAACTGGTGGCAAGTGGCATCTTGGCAGCTGCATGCTTGACTTTTCTCAGTTCATGGGCAGTTATTTGCGCCTTGGTTTTTCCACACGCTTCTTGCGACCCTGTTGACTATTTTGAATGAAACGCTTGATTGTTCGATGATCACGCTTTCAGAAGCTTTGCAATTTTAAGAGTGCTGCATCCCTCTGCAAGATATCTCACTATTTTTTGACTTTTCTGAGCCTGTCAAGTCCTTCTTTTGACCCATTTTGCCAAAGGAAAGGAAGTTGCCTAATAATTATGCACACCTGATATAGGGTGTTGATGTCATTAGACCACACCCCTTCTCATTACAGAGATGCACATCACCTAATATGCTTAATTGGTAGTAGGCTTTCGAGCCTATACAGCTTGGAGTAAGACAACATGCATAAAGAGGATGATGTGGTCAAAATACTCATTTGCCTAATAATTCTGCACACAGTGTAGTAGTATTACGTTTGGAGTCTGCAATTTTAAGTAGTAAATGACAGAAAAGGGACAAAATAAATAATGAACGTATATTGCAAAGGTTTTTATTTCACATATTTAACCCCTTAATGACCGCAGCACTTTTCCATTTTCTGTCCGTTTGGGACCAAGGCTATATTTACATTTTTGCGGTGTTTGTTTAGCTGTAATTTTCCTCTTACTCATTTACTATACCCACACATATTATATACCGTTTTTCTCGCCATTAAATGGACTTTCAAAAGATACCATTATTTTCAGCATATCTTATAATTTACTATAAAAAACATTATAAAATATGAGGAAAAAATGGAAAAAAAAAACACACTTTTCTAACTTTGACCCCCAAAATCTGTTACATATCTACAACCACCAAAAAACACCCATGCTAAATAGTTTCTAAATTTTGTCCTGAGTTTAGAAATACCCAATGTTTACATGTTCTTTGCTTTTTTTGCAAGTTATAGGGCCATAAATACAAGTAGCACTTTGCTATTTCCAACCACTTTTCTCCTGTTAAGTGTGATCAGTCCACCGGGTCATCATTACTTCTGGGATATTACTCCTCCCCAACAGGAAGTGCAAGAGGATTCACCCAGCAGAGCTGCCATATAGCTCCTCCCCTCTAACGTCACCCCCAGTCATTCTCTTGCACCCAACGACTAGATAGGATGTGTGAGAGGACTGTGGTGATTATACTTAGTTTTTATACCTTCAATCAAAAGTTTGTTATTTTATAATAGCACCGGAGTGTGTTATTCCTTCTCTGGTAGGAATTTGAAGAAGAATCTACCTGAGTTTTTACTATGATTTTAGCCGAGTAGTTAAGATCATATTGCTGTTTCTCGGCCATCTGAGGAGAGGTAAACTTCAGATCAGGGGACAGCGGGCAGATTAATCTGCAAAGAGGTATGTAGCAGCTTATTATTTTCTGACAATGGAATTGATGAGAAAATTCTGCCATACCGATATAATGTAAACTCAGCCTTAAATGCAGTAGCAGCAACTGGTATCAGGCTGTCATGTATGTATATTTTACACTTCAGTATTCTGGGGAATGGCACTTCACTGGAATTATACTGTATACATAAGACTTTAGCCTAATTTGCAGGGACTAGCAACAGGCTTTTTAATAACACTTAATTTATGTTAAACGTTTTTTGCTGGCATGTAAAATCGTTTCATTTTCTGAGGTACTGGGTGAATAAAATATTTTGGGCACTATTTTTTTCCACTTGGCAGTTGTTTTATTTAATTTATGACAGTTTACTGATCTCTCTCACTGTTGTGTGTGAGGGGGAGGGGCCTTTTTTGGCGCTTTTGCTACGCATCAAAAAATTCAGTCAGAAGCTCATTGTATTTCCTGCATGATCCGGTTCATCTCTACAGAACTCAGGGGGTCTTCAAAACTTGTTTTGAGGGGAGGTAATCACTCACAGCAGAGCTGTGAGATTGTAGTTGACTGTGATAAAAAACGTTTATTTCTGTAACTTTTTTTCTGCTATCAGGGCTAGTTATCCTTTGCTAATGGGAACAAGCCTTTGCTAAAATTGTGTTTTTTACAAAGATTTGATGCTATAACCTTTCAGTTTATTAACTTTCAACTGTCATAACTCTTTCTGTGCTTCTTATAGGCACAGTACGTTTTCATATTATAGTAAATTACTTGAAAAGTATTTCCAAGTTGCTAGTTTATTTGCTAGTGTGTTAAACATGTCTGATTCAGAGGAAGACATCTGTGCTATATGTGCTAATGCCAAAGTGGAGCCCAATAGAAATTTGTGTACTAACTGCATTGATGCTACTTTAAATAAAAGTCAATCTGTACAAATTGAACACATTTCACCAAACAACGAGGGGAGAGTTATGCCGACTAACTCGCCTCACGTGTCAGTACCTGCATCTCCCGCTCGGGAGGTGCGTGATATTGTGGCACCGAGTACATCTGGGCGGCCATTACAAATCACATTACAGGATATGGCTACTGTTATGACTGAAGTTTTGGCTAAATTACCAGAACTAAGAGGTAAGCGTGATCACTCTGGGGTGAGAACAGAGTGCGCTGATAATGTTAGGGCCATGTCAGATACTGCGTCACAACTTGCAGAACATGAGGACGGAGAGCTTCATTCTGCAGCTGACGGTTCTGATCCAAACAGATTGGATTCAGATATTTCAAATTTTAAATTTAAGCTGGAAAACCTCCGTGTATTACTAGGGGAGGTGTTAGCGGCTCTGAATGATTGTAACACAGTTGCAATACCAGAGAAAATGTGTAGGTTGGATAAATATTTTGCGGTACCGTCGAGTACTGACGTTTTTCCTATACCTAAGAGACTACTGAAATTGTTACTAAGGAGTGGGATAGACCCGGTGTGCCGTTCTCACCCCCTCCGATATTTAGAAAGATGTTTCCAATAGACACCACCACACGGGACTTATGGCAAACGGTCCCTAAGGTGGAGGGAGCAGTTTCTACTTTAGCTAAGCGTACCACTATCCCGGTGGAGGATAGCTGTGCCTTTTCAGATCCAATGGATAAAAAGTTAGAGGGTTACCTTAAGAAAATGTTTGTTCAACAAGGTTTTATATTGCAACCCCTTGCATGCATTGCGCCTGTCACGGCTGCAGCAGCGTTTTGGTTTGAGTCTCTGGAAGAGACACTTGAATCAGCTCCGTTAGATGAGATTACACACAAGCTTAAAGCTCTTAAGTTAGCTAACTCATTTATTTCAGATGCCGTAGTACATTTAACTAAGCTTACGGCTAAGAATTCCGGATTCGCCATTCAGGCGCGCAGAGCACTGTGGCTAAAATCCTGGTCAGCTGACGTTACTTCTAAGTCTAAATTACTTAATATACCTTTCAAAGGGCAGACCTTATTCGGGCCCGGATTGAAAGAGATTATCGCTGACATTACAGGAGGTAAAGGCCATGCCCTGCCTCAAGACAGAGCCAAACCTAAGGCTAGACAGTCTAATTTTCGTTCCTTTCGGAATTTCAAAGCAGGAGCAGCATCAACTTCCTCTACTCCAAAACAAGAAGGATCTGTTGCTCGCTACAGACAAGGCTGGAGACCTAACCAGTCCTGGAACAAGGGCAAGCAGGCCAGGAAACCTGCTGCTGCCCCCTAAAACAGCATGAATTGAGGGCCCCCGATCCGGGAACGGATCTAGTGGGGGGCAGACTTTCTCTCTTTGCCCAGGCTTGGGCAAGAGATGTCCAGGATCCCTGGGCGCTAGAGATAATATCTCAGGGATACTTTCTGGACTTCAAATACTCTCCCCCAAGAGAGAGATTTCATCTGTCAAGGTTGTCAACAAACCAAATAAAGAAAGAGGCGTTTCTACGCTGCGTACAAGAGCTTTTTATTAATGGGAGTAATCCATCCAGTTCCACGGTCGGAACAGGGACAAGGGTTTTACTCAAATCTGTTTGTGGTTCCCAAAAAAGAGGGAACTTTCAGGCCAATTCTGGATTTAAAGATCCTAAACAAATTCCTAAGAGTTCCATCGTTCAAAATGGAGACTATTCGGACAATTTTACCCATGATCCAAAAGGGTCAGTACATGACCACAGTGGATTTAAAAGATGCTTACCTTCACATACCGATCCACAAAGATCATTACCGGTATCTAAGGTTTGCCTTTCTAGACAGGCATTACCAGTTTGTAGCTCTTCCATTCGGATTGGCTACGGCTCCAAGAATCTTCACAAAGGTTCTGGGTGCTCTTCTGGCTGGTACTAAGACCGCAAGGAATTTCGGTAGCTCCGTACCTAGACGACATTCTGATACAAGCTTCAAGCTTTCAAACTGCCAAGTCTCATACAGAGTTAGTACTGGCATTTCTAAGGTCGCATGGATGGGAAGGTGAACGAAAAGAAGAGTTCTCTCTTTCCACTCACAAGAGTTCCCTTCCTGGGGACTCTTATAGATTCTGTAGAAATGAAAATTTACCTGACAGAAGACAGGTTAACAAAACTTCAAAGTGCATGCCGTGTCCTTCATTCCATTCAACACCCGTCAGTGGCTCAATGCATGGAGGTAATCGGCTTAATGGTAGCGGCAATGGACATAGTACCCTTTGCACGCCTACACCTCAGACCGCTGCAATTGTGCATGCTAAGTCAGTGGAATGGGGATTACTCAGACTTGTCCCCTTCTCTGAATCTGGATCAAGAGACCAGAAATTCTCTTCTATGGTGGCTTTCTCGGCCACATCTGTCCAGGGGGATGCCATTCAGCAGGCCAGACTGGACAATTGTAACAACAGACGCCAGCCTACTAGGTTGGGGCGCCGTCTGGAATTCTCTGAAGGCTCAGGGACAATGGAATCAGGAGGAGAGTCTCCTACCAATAAACATTCTGGAATTGAGAGCAGTTCTCAATGCCCTTCTGGCTTGGCCCCAGTTGACAACTCGGGGGTTCATCAGGTTTCAGTCGGACAACATCACGACTGTAGCTTACATCAACCATCAGGGAGGGACAAGAAGCTCCCTAGCAATGATGGAAGTATCAAAGATAATTCGCTGGGCAGAGTCTCACTCTTGCACCTGTCAGCAATCCACATCCCGGGAGTGGAGAACTGGGAGGCGGATTTTTTAAGTCGTCAGACTTTTCATCCGGGGGGAGTGGGAACTTCATCCGGAGGTCTTTGCCCAAATACTTCGACATTGGGGGCAAACCAGAGATAGATACTCATGGCGTCTCGACAGAACGCCAAGCTTCCTCGTTACGGGTCCAGATCCAGGGATCCGGGAGCGGTCCTGATAGATGCCTTGACAGCACCTTGGACCTTCAGGATGGCTTATGTGTTTCCACCCTTCCCGATGCTTCCTCGATTGATTGCCAGAATCAAACAGGAGAGAGCATCAGTGATTCTAATAGCGCCTGCATGGCCACGCAGGACTTGGTATGCAGATCTGGTGGACATGTCATCCTGTCCACCTTGGTCTCTACCTCTGAAACAGGACCTTCTGATACAGGGTCCTTTCAAACATCAAAATCTAACTTCTCTGAAGCTGACTGCTTGGAAATTGAACGCTTGATTTTATCAAAACGTGGTTTTTCTGAGTCAGTTATTGATACCTTAATACAGGCTAGGAAGCCTGTTACCAGAAAGATTTACCATAAAATATGGCGTAAATACCTATATTGGTGCGAATCCAAAGGTTACTCTTGGAGTAAGGTTAGGATTCCTAGGATATTGTCTTTTCTACAAGAAGGTTTAGAAAAGGGTTTATCCGCTAGTTCCTTAAAGGGACAGATCTCAGCTCTGTCCATTCTGTTGCACAAACGTCTGTCAGAAGTTCCAGACGTTCAGGCTTTTTGTCAGGCTTTGGCCAGGATTAAGCCTGTGTTTTAAAACTGTTGCTCCGCCATGGAGTTTAAACCTTGTTCTTAACGTTTTACAGGGCGTTCCGTTTGAACCCCTTCATTCCATTGATATAAAGTTGTTATCTTGGAAAGTTCTATTTTTAATGGCTATTTCCTCGGCTCGAAGAGTCTCTGAGTTATCAGCCTTACATTGTGATTCTCCTTATTTGATTTTTCACTCGGATAAGGTAGTTCTGCGTACTAAACCTGGGTTCTTACCTAAGGTAGTCACTAACAGGAATATCAATCAAGAGATTGTTGTTCCATCCTTGTGTCCAAATCCTTCTTCAAGGAAGGAACGACTTCTGCACAATCTGGATGTAGTTCGTGCCCTAAAATTTTATTTACAGGCAACTAAAGATTTTCGACAAACGTCTTCCCTGTTTGTCGTTTACTCTGGTCAGAGGAGAGGTCAAAAAGCTTCTGCTACCTCTCTCTCTTTTTGGCTTCGTAGCATAATACGTTTAGCTTATGAGACTGCTGGACAGCAGCCTCCTGAAAGAATTACAGCTCATTCTACTAGAGCTGTGGCTTCCACTTGGGCCTTTAAGAATGAGGCCTCTGTTGAACAGATTTGCAAGGCTGCAACTTGGTCTTCGCTTCATACTTTTTCCAAATTTTACAAATTTGACACTTTTGCTTCTTCAGAGGCTATTTTTGGGAGAAAGGTTCTTCAGGCAGTGGTTCCTTCTGTATAAAGAGCCTGCCTGTCCCTCCCGTCATCCGTGTACTTTTGCTTTGGTATTGGTATCCCAGAAGTAATGATGACCCGTGGACTGATCACACTTAACAGGAGAAAACATAATTTATGCTTACCTGATAAATTCCTTTCTCCTGTAGTGTGATCAGTCCACGGCCCGCCCTGTTTTTTACGGCAGGTAAATATTTTTTAAATTATACTCCAGTCACCACTACACCCTTTGGCTTCTCCTTTCTCGTTGGTCCTTGGTCGAATGACTGGAGGTGACGTAGAGGGGAGGAGCTATATGGCAGCTCTGCTGGGTGAATCCTCTTGCACTTCCTGTTGGGGAGGAGTAATATCCCAGAAGTAATGATGACCCGTGGACTGATCACACTACAGGAGAAAGGAATTTATCAGGTAAGCATAAATTATGTTTTTTTCAAAATTAGCGCTAGTTACATTGGAACACTAATATCTTTCAGGAATCCCTGAATATCCATTGACATGTATATATTTTTTTTTTTCGAAGACATCCCAAAGTATTGATCTAGGCCCATTTTGGTATATTTCATGCCACCATTTCACCGCCAAATGCGACCAAATAAAAAAAATTGTTCACTTTTTCACAAATTTTTTCACAAACTTTAGGTTTCTCACTGAAATTATTTACAAACAACTTATGCAATTATAGCATAAATGGTTGTAAATGCTTCTCTGGGATCCCCTTTGTTCAGAAATAGCAGACATATATGGCTTTGGCTTTGCTTTTTGGTAATTAGAAGGTTGCTAAATGCCACTGCGCACAATATGTGTATTATGCCCAGCAGTGAAGGGGTTAATTAGGGAGCATGTAAGGAGCTTCTAGGGTTAATTTTAGCTTTAGTGTAGTGTAGTAGACAACCCCAAGTATTGATCTAGGCCCATTTTGGTATATTTCATGCCACCATTTCACCGCCAAATGCGATCAAATAAAAAAAATTGTTCACTTTTTCACAAATTTTTTCACAAACTTTAGGTTTCTCACTGAAATTATTTACAAACAACTTATGCAATTATAGCATAAATGGTTGTAAATGCTTCTCTGGGATCCCCTTTGTTCAGAAATAGCAGACTTATATGGCTTTGGCTTTGCTTTTTGGTAATTAGAAGGCTGCTAAATGCCACTGCGCACAATACATGTATTATGCCCAGCAGTGAAGGGGTTAATTAGGGAGCATGTAGGGAGCTTCTAGGGTTAATTTTAGCTTTAGTGTAGTGTAGTAGACAACCCCAAGTATTGATCTAGGCCCATTTTGGTATATTTCATGCCACCATTTCACCGCCAAATGCGATCAAATTAAAAAAAAAACGTAAATTTTTTCACAATTTTAGGTTTCTCACTGAAATTATTTACAAACAGCTTATGCAATTATGGCACAAATGGTTGTAAATGCTTCTCTGGGATGCCCTTTGTTCAGAAATAGCAGACATATATGACTTTGGCGTTGCTTTTTGGTAATTAGAAAGTCGCTAAATGCTGCCGCGCATCACACGTGTATTATGGCTAGCAGTGAAGGGGTTAATTAGGTAGTTTGTAGGGAGCTTGCAGGGTTAATTTTAGCTTTAGTGTAGAGATCAGCCTCCCACCTGACACATCCCACCCCCTGATCCCTCCCAAACAGCTCCCTTTCCTCCCCCACCCCACAATTGTCCCCGCCATATTAAGTACTGGCAGAAAGTCTGCCAGTACTAAAATAAAAGTTTTTTTTTGTAAAGAAACAAAAGCATATTTACATATGCTGTGTTTAGGATCCCACCTTAACCCCCAACCTCCCTGATCTCCCCCAAAACAGCTCTCTAAGCCTCCCCCTCAGCCTTATTGGGGGCCATCTTGGGTACTGGCAGCTGTCTGCCAGTACCCAGTTTGCACAATCAAATGTTTATTTTTTAATTTTCTTTTAATTTTTTCTGTAGTGTAGCTCTCCCCCCCACGTACCAACCCCCACCACCTAAATGACACCACGTACCAACCCCCACCACCTAAATGACACATCTTTTCTGTAGTGTAGCGGTTCCCACCCGCTCCCTCCCCGTGCACGCGCCTGCCCCCGCCCCCTCGTGCACGTGCGCGCACCCGCGCGCTCCCCCGGACTTCCCCGCCCACGATCCCGCCCCCACTCCACATGACCAGGGCCATCGATGGCCGCCACCCACCTCCCACACCGGCTCCCACCCACCAACGATACCGGTCATCGATGTCCGGTGCAGAGAGGGCCACAGAGTGGCTCTCTCTGCATCGGATGGCCGTAAAAGGTTATTGCAGGATGCCTCCATATCGAGGCATCACTGCAATAACCGGAAAGCAGCTGGAAGCGAGCAGGATCGCTTCCAGCTGCTTTCCACACCGAGGACGTGCAGGGTACGTCCTCAGGCGTTAACTGCCTTTTTTCTGAGGACGTACCCTGCACGTCCTCGGTCATTAAGGGGTTAAACATTTTATATTACAATCTCAGTGTTTAATATCCCTTTAATGGAACAATGTGCACACTTTGTCTACTACAAGGAGAATTCTTAACCAAATTTAAACAAATTATTGGATTTAATTTCCCTATTTCCCTTGGTTTCCTGTTGAAACGTAGCTTCTTTCCATGATAGAATACCTAGGTATGCTCAGGAATGTGCACATCATAAGCACTATATTTATAACATTGTTAGGAACATTGTTGGTTGCTAATACTGCTGCCATATAGCGATCTATGTTAATGCTCGCTCCTCAGCCTACCTTATGACATGTTCTGTCTGAATCATGAACGCTTCCATGTTCCCATTTACTGAGCTACTGCCCTTGTATACTAGAATCCTTAAAGGGATATGAAACCCAAACATTTTCTTTTGTGATTCAGATAGAGAATACAATTTTTAAAAAAGTTTGCAATTTACTTCTGTTATCAAAATTGCTTCGTTCCATGTTATTTTTTGTTAAAGGGATACTTAGGTAGGTGTCTGGAGTTGCAGATGGATAACATTCTAGCAAAACTGCTGTCATATAGTGCTCCAGACATGTGAATGCTCCTGAGCTTACGACCCTGCTTTTTAACAATAGATACCAAGAGAACAAATACAATTTGATAATAGAAGTAAATTAGTTGTTTAAAATTGTATGCTCTATCTGAATAATGAGAGAAACATTTTGGGTTTTTATGTCCCTTTAAGTATTGAGCAGGTTTATATTTTTTTGAGATTTCTGAGATTGGATCTGTCCTCTCTAAATGTACATGGAGTGGCTTGTTCCTTTAAGTTAAGGACTGTTTGTACCCTAATATATGATCACGTGTCTGTGTGTGTGTGTGTGTGTGTGTGTGTGTATATATATGTGTGTGTGTGTGTGTGTGTGTGTGTGTGTGTATATATATGTGTGTGTGTGTGTGTGTATATATATATATATGTGTGTGTGTATATATATATATATATATATATGTGTGTGTGTGTGTGTGTGTGTGTGTGTATATATATATATATATATATGTGTGTGTGTGTGTGTGTGTGTGTGTGTATATATATATATATGTGTGTGTGTGTGTGCGTGTGTGTTTATATATACTGTATATATTCATATATATGTAGAAATATGCATTTAAGAATAAATAGAACATATTCTGCTGTGTGAAGAACATTGGAATGTGACATATTCATATTTTCATGTCGGATTAGCGCACTTGAGAATATGTGATCGTGTATGCGCGCGAGCATGGTTTCAAGTTTTCTTTCTAGTTTTTTTTTTTTTTGCTCCATTGCCTTCTATGGGGGAATAGGTTATTGTGAGCGCGATATTCTAAGTTTGGCTTTTTACATGCATCAGGTTAGCGCTTGTGCACAAACAGTTTACTTTCAACTTGTAATATGAGCGCTACCTGACGTGCGCAAAAAGCTTAGTTCTAGCAGAGTTAGGACGCAAGCGGGAGCGTTAAATACATATAATCTGGCTCTATATATCTCTACCCTTTTACCTCTAGTACAAGTTATCTTTAAATTTTACTCAAGACATAACATCTGCCTTGGCAAAAATCATCCAGGAGCATGGTGAATCATCTAAGTCTATAGAGGGTGAGTTATTCTACAAAATTGTTACTGATATTCAAGATAGTCTTCTCGATGCCTTTGATAACCTCACAATGGAGTTTGTAGCGTCTGAAAATGTTGCAGTGGATTCTTGTAGCTTGGGTGTGGGTGGTTTGTGCGCTTGTGAGATGCGTCCTTACTACAGCCTTGGCCTTCAGTATTTACATTGGTAAAAATCAGCTTTCAAAACTGTATGCTCGCATGTTGCAGAATGCAGAATCTTCTGTTCCTCCCAACCTATTGTTTGAAGCGCTGATTACACTGGTGGTGCTCATATAGTTCAGCAGGGGCAGTGACAACAACACAGTCTGCCTATGATCTTCCTGCTTCTCCACGTTTCAGGTCTGGCTTCCACTGTTGTGTGGCTTATCAGACTGTGGATCCCAACAGTAACTAAGTTTTCTGCATATTTCCCCATATTAATATGCTCTTTGTAAGCCGTAGGATGCAGCGAGAGAGCTATCATAGCATGCAGAACTGGGACCCGCTGAGTCAGAAGGGGTTTTGTTACAACCTATTATGCAGCTTGCATCATATTGCACTATTACTACAAGGAATTCAATAAAAGGTGACCTGGTTGTCATATTGGTCCTTCCATACATTGCCTTTTTATTTCTGCTACTGGCCACTAATCCTTAGCCTATGTCAGGGTACTTCAAACTTTTTTCCCCAAGACCCAGTGCCATGATACCACATACCTTCGCAACCCTATATTTTTTTTTTTTTGCTTGGTCTGAACATTTCTGAAGTAATTAACAAGTTAGCTGCAATTTTTGACAAAGTGTGTGATTATACTTTATTTTTAAATGTAGTCAAACTTGAAAGTGTTGTAAGTGGTAACACACACAACACACACACCACACACACTCTCACACACCACACACACTCTCACACACCACACACACTCTCACACAACACACACACTCATGCAACACACACTCTCTTATAAAACACACACACACACTCTCATACAACACACACACACTCATGCAACACACACTCTCTTATAAAACACACACACACACCACATACACTCTCATGCAACACACACACACTCATGCAACACACACACACTACACACACTCTCATATAACACACACTCATGCAGCACACACACACAAACTACACATACTCATAAAACACACACTACACACACACACACTACAGACACTCTCAAATAACACACACACTCATGCAACACACACTACACACACTCTCATATAACACACACTCATGCAACACACACACACACTACACATACTCATAAAACACACACTACATACACACACTACAGACACTCTCAAGTAACACACACACTCATGCAACACACACTACACACACTCTCATAAAACACACACACTCATGCAACACACATACACTACACACGCTCTCATACAACACACACACACTCATGCAACTCACACACACCACACACTCTCATACAACACACACACCACACACTCTCTTGTACAACACACACCACACACACTCATACAACACACTCACACCATGCACACTCTCATACAACACCCCCCCCCCCACACTCTCATACAGCACACACACTCTCCTACAACACAAAAGTTGGACCCAGTAAACATGGTGTTGTGACCCAGTAATGGGTCTTGACCCGTCGTTTAAAGAACCCTGGCTAATGTTACTGAGCAGATCTGTTTAGTGCTATAAGTAAAATTGGTTTTGACATGTTCTCCTTCCTATATTAGTACATATTTTGTCTTTGTTGAATAAATATGTTGCTTAAATATTTTCCTTAAATACTGTGTTATCTAATAATAACCACTGGTTGCTGTAGTAAGGGACTTACAAGTTCAATAAGAAGCAGATCTTATACATGTGTATATATACATTTTGCTATAGCATTATTGCTTTAAAGTCAGTTCCAGAGTGACAATGCATTTCTAGTCCATGGCTGGTGATTGGTGGCTACCCACATATGCTGCTTGTGATTGGCTCACCATCCATGCTCATGTTAGAAGTGGCAGTGCATTGCTGCTGTGGAGCTGACTTTAACTATGCGTGTAACCCTGATTGTAAAGTATAACATAAGTGAAATTGGATCCTGACTTTCTATTTTCTTTTTTTTTAAATATTTAATTTATAAAGTGTTATCATAGATTGTAGTCAATAATTTAAATTGGAGAATCTATTACCATTATTATTCCCCTCTGTCCATCCTCTGCAAAACTTTTTTTTGTTCTCGTTCTCTGTGATGTTTTGATTCCTTATCCAATCTGCTACGTTGCCTTATGTCTCAGCCAAAAAAACAAAAACAGGCGTTGCAGAGCTCTTAATGCTCATTACTCTATGGCAATGCAGCTGATTAGTTAGCGGATCAAAACATCATAGAGAGAAAAAAAGAGTTTTGCAGAGGGAGGACTGAGGGGGAATAATAAGAGTAATAAATGCTCTGATTTATAGTATTTATTAAGATCTATGATAACATTTTAAATGAGTCAAGATCCACTTTCACTTATATTAAAGGGACAGTCTAATCAAAATTAAATTAAACTTTTATGATTGAGGCAGGGCACCCAATTTTAAACAGCTTTCCAATTTACTTAGTTGAAAGCTAAACCTATTGCTATTTTCTAAACTCTTGAAGGCTGCTTCTTATCTCAGTGTATTTTGACAGTTTTTCACAGTTAGACAGCGCTAGTTCATATGTGCCATATAGAAACCATTGTGCTTACTCCAGTGGAGTCAGCTCTGATTGGCTTAAATGGAAGTCTGCCAAAACAACTGAGATAAGGGGGCAGTCTGCAGGGGCTTAGATACAAGGTAATCACAGAGGTAAAACGTGTATTAATATAACAGTGTTGGTTATGCAAAACTGGGGAATGGGAAATAAAGGGATTATCTATCTTTTTAAACTAATAACATTTTCAAAGTAGACTGTCCCTTTAAACTTTACAATCACTTTAAACATATACTAACAATAGATCTTTGAGAGAATGCTCAAGCATTTTCTTACCACACTTTCATGACCCTTTAAATTAAATTCACCCGGTACAGGCCATCTACTTTATTCCTTCTTGTGTATATTTGAAACCTTATCAATGTTTGCACTGAAAAACTACCAGCATTGTCTCTGTAGATTCTTCATTTTCTGATTGTTCTAGTTTAGTTTAAGCTATCTTACCCTGTACTTTGTTTACTAATATCTTTTGTTTGTATGGCAGACGTACCTGAACTTATAAAGTAGTGCCTACTAGAGTTATATTATTAGTAAACACAGTAGATTTGCATAATCAACAAATGCAAGATAACAAGACAATACAGTAGCATTTGAATTTCAAATGAGTAGTAGATTTTTTTTGTAACAAATTTCAAAGTTATGTATATTTCCACTCCCCCTGTACCACGTGATAGCAATCAGCCAATCACAAATGCATATACGTATAGTCTGTGAATTCTTGCACATGCTCAGTAGGAACTGGTGACTCAAAAAGTGTAAATATAAAAGACTGTGCACATTTTTTTTAATGGAAGAAAAATTGAAAAGTTGTTTAAAATGACATGCTGTATCTGAATCATGAACATTTAATTTAACCTGAGTGTCCCTTTTAATGGCAGTTTTATGTACTGTAAGCAACACTTTTCAGACTATTTGATAGGGAAGTGCAGTATTTCCAGTTTCACTAATTGTTGTGTTATTTATACTCCCATGTTACCGTTTGTTCTACTTGTTTCTGTATCATGCATATTAAAATGGTTAATGAGCATAAAAATCTAAATTAAACTTTCATGATGCAGATAGAGCATGCAGTTTTAAAGATCTTTCCAATTTACTTTTGTGAAATGGGCTTTGTTCTGTTGATATCAGTGTTTCCAACAGGGTATAACATTGCTACAAATATTGTTGCAACCACTACTGCCATTAAGTGCTCATGACATGCTCACGTTCCTGAGCCTACCTAAGTATGCTCTTCAACAAAAGCTGCCAAGAAAACAAATGTGCATTTTATAATAGAAGTAAATTGTAAAGTTGTTTAAAATCGCAGGCTCTGTCTGAGTCATGGAAGTATTGGCTTTGGCTTTCATGTCCCTTTAAGAGCTTATCGGCATGTAGCTATACAGGACACACATTTTGAATGCTGTTTTTCCTCTTTTCTTGTTTGCTTCTACATATAATTTAATTATTACAAGATAGGGAAGTAAAGCAAACGTATAAGCCAGTACAGGTATACCTCACTCATAAATAGACAGCATTAAGAAGTGATGAGCTGCTCACTCTAATACTAAAAGGGGGCGCTATACCGCAATAAATTAGTAAAGCCTTCTGATAAGCAACCAAAGCGGCCGCTGACACGGAGCTCTACACTTACACAGGGAGAACATGGAACAAATTCCTTACACTTGTGAGAGATACCGGAGATTAGAGTCAGCCGAGCGGCTCAGAAGTCTCGGTCTGCCCCAATTCCCCAATTGCACTACAGTGTGCTTCACCAAATGTGAATATATAGCTATATACTTGTATTGCTGACTGGACCTTATCTGGTGATACTGCACTAAGAGGCGCTTATGTATTTCTTCCTTTTTTCAGGAAAACATCTATACCTCACTCATACAGCGGGATAGGGACCAGAGCCCCGCCTTAAAGTGAAACAAGGCAGTTTTAGCTTTCTTTTCACTTGCCAGTTTGTTTAAAAGCTTGAAAACAAGTTTGGACAAACATATATTAGGGGTGCAATAGTGTTACGTTCAGTTTAACATTAGCACAGCATAGTATTCAATAAAAACTGTACCTGTGATATAGTGACAATTATTGTAGTAAAATTTGCCAGACTAAAACACTGAGACACAGGTTGCACTGCAATGCTGCAAACAGAGTGAACTGGGCAAAACGAAATGGTGCCAGTCATTTTTCTCGCAATCTCACTGTGATTACAACACTGTTTCAAAATCCTTGGAGGTTGAACTTCAGCTCCACAAATCGCTGTATTAGCGAAGCGCTGTAAAGTGAGGTATACCTGTACTTATTGTCATCAGAAGAAAAAAACGGAGCACAGGAAAAAAGTTATCAAGCATTTATTTAGAAAACAGCACTCTTTGAGATAAAATAAATTATACTTGCAAATACAGACTGTCTGGTATGACGCGTTTCGGCCTAAGCCGTCATCAGATATCTGTACTTATTATCAGACGTAATTGACTTCCGCTAATTATAACTTGGCTTTGCTTGTCAACACTTCCATTGACAAATTTCACACTTTCAATGGCTTAGATTCAATAGAACCTTTTGTTAAATTAGTATCTATCTAAACAAAATTACAGCAACATCGAAGCCTTAGACTGTCAAGGACACCGCATCGCAAAACTACCTTGCCATCAAAATGTTGCAGAACATGCAAATTAGAAAATAATCCCTCTATAAAGCCCAAAAGAGAAAACTTCTAAACAGTGAAAGAAATAAAAGGAAAATAAAAAAGAGTCACTGGGCAATAGAGTCTGTAAGGATAGGTAAAAAATACCAACTATGCTTCTAGAACTCCCCGAAACACCTGCAGCCAGGACCCGAGGACAACTTTAATTCTCTCCAGAGAGACAACTACAAGGGTTGTATAGAAAGTCCTTTACTAACAACACGAAACATGTGGAACTACATATATGTGTAGAGTAGATCTTTATCTACAACATGGTACTATTCAAAATAGTCTCCTCTATTAGTGATGCATTTACTCCACTGTTAAACCCACTTATGAAACCACTTTAGAAGAAGTTTTTGGGGCACTCCCTCACCCAGCATCTGATAGTGTTGTTTACTTTGCTTTTATCAATTAAGTGCTGTCCCTGCAGACTTTCCTTCAGTTGACTGAACAAGTGGAAGTCTGAGGGTGCAAGATCAGGGCCTGTAAGGTGGATGTGGCACCACTGACTATCACATTTTTGCAAGAGCCTGTGATGTTGCCAAAGATGTGTGAGGTTGTGCATTATCGTGGTGTAACTGGATGGCATTCAGCTGTTTCTGTGGCATTTTCTTATGGATGGCTTCTTTGATGAGATGTAGCAAAATCACCCCCTTGTCATCAAAGAAGACATTCATCATTTAATTTTTTTGGTCTAGGGGAGCTGGAGGGCCGCCACTCCTTCAACTGATTCTTGGGGGCCGATTTATCAATGTCTCTCCGACATGATACACTGTAGCGTTTCACGTCTGACAGACATCGCTGAATGCTGACAGCATATGCTGTCGGCATTTAACACTGCACAAGCAGTTCTGGTGAATCGGCCGCTAGCAGGGGGGTGTCAGTCAACCTGATCGTATCTGATCAGGTTGAATGCTATCCACCGCTCAGGTTGAATGCTGTCCACCGCCAATCAGCCGCTAGCAGGGGGAGTCAATCAACCTGATCGTATCTGATCAGGTTGAATGCTGTCCACCGCTCAGAGGCGGTGGACCAGTTAAGGAGCAGAATTCTTAAGACAACTGCTTCATAACTGCTGTTTCCGGCGAGCCTGAGGGCTCGCATGGAAACAGGGACATCAGGGGCCATTCGACCCTTGATAAATCGGCTCCTTGGTCTCTGGTTTATAAAGGTATGCCCAGGTCTTATCGTCGGTGCCAAAATTCCCCCAAAAAAGTTTCCTTGTGGGTTTCAAATGCTGCCAACAGGTCAGAACACACGTGTAGTCTCTTCTCTTTCAAATCAGCTGTTAATTGATGAGGAACCCATTTGACACACACTTTTTGGTATCCCAGTTTTTAGATTATCTGCTCAACAGCACTGTGACCACAGCCAAGTTCCTTAACAATCTCTCGGTCAGTGATGCACCCGTCTGCGCAAATCATTTCGTACACCCTGTTTTGGTTTACATCAGAGACTGCTGTTGTTCCACTAAACGTTTTGTCTTCAACACTGGTTGCGCCGCCTTTAAACTTTTCACCCATCTTGTCAACTTTGTCACCTCACCATACACATTTCTGAGCCTTTGGTGGATGTCGGCAGCAGTACATCGTTCTTTGGTCAAGAACTCAATGTACAGCTCTTTGTTTCTGCTAAACATTCATGGTTGCGCTAAACCTAGAATTACAAAAATGATGTCAGGCAGGCAGGAGGAGTTGCTCTATCTAGAGGTGTAAATACATCACATTTGAGTTAAAAGCTTTGGATCAAATAGCAAACAGGCATTACTTTCATAAAACCCTTGTATATATTAACAAAGCAGGCAGGCAAATATTTTACAATAACAAACATAAATATAAACCATTTGTGTGTGGCTGGTGGTTGACGCTATGCACATTTGCTGCTTGTGTGCAATGCTGCCGTGAAGCCGACTTTAACTATATGTGTAACCTGTTAAATAAATGCAAACAGAAAATGTTCTAATGGATTTAAGCATTTTCTCACCACACTTTTATATCCTTTTAAAGGGACAGTAAAATTAAACATTCTTGATTCAGACAGAGCATGCATCTAATTTGCTCCATTATTTTGGTATCCTTTCATGACACATACCTAGGTAGCGTCAGGTGCATCAATGCACCACTGGGAGCTAGCTGCACATATATGCCTCTTGTCATTGGTTTACCCAGAGTGCTTAGCTGGCCCACAGTAGTGCAATGCTGCACCTTCAACAAAAGATACCAAGATAATGAAGCAAATTTGATAATAGAAGTAAATTGGAAAGTTTTATAAATTTGTATTCTCTATCTGAATCAATTTTGCAAGTATGTCTCCTAAGTGTTGATGTGGTAGTGCTTTTTCACATTACTAGTAGTTCTTGCTTAATGTATGATATATTATGTATTGGGCATCTCAATGTAGATGTTACTGGCAGCAATGACCACTAAAGAAGAAAATATAGGTGAATTGTTGGTCAATTAATTTTGAATGCTTTACAACGCGGCCCCTTGGCACCCATACCGTCATTTAAAAATGCTGCAAACATACATGCAACAGTGGCTTAGCCCCGTGATTGCTAGAAACATTCATTTTCAGAGCTACTGTAAATTACATGAAAAGGGAACAAAATATTTATAGTATATTGAAACATTTTATTATGCATAACTAAACATTTTAAAGTAAAATCAAAGGTGTTTAGTGTCCCTTTAACCCTGTGATTTTCCGTAGCACATGCAGTTTTCATGAGCACACTGTATGTTACCTGCCTGCCACAGAACCTTATGATGGAACCATAGAAGGGGTCAGGAATAGGTAGAAGAAAGATAAATGAGAATGGTCACGCCTCAGATGTAAGGGAAGCAGCACCTGAGGTCAGAATTTAACTAGATCATTCTCTGCTCCCCACTACAGTGCTTGGGGCATTTAATTGGCATCAGGGCAAATTTTGGAGGAACCATGGTGTCCTAGGTATCCAGTGTTTGCTGAGACCCCTTTTTTCATGCGTGACTTCATATTAAGTTAATCCTACCATTCATTTGCCGAATATAGGTCTAAACATCATCTTAAAATGGGGGAACATGCATCAGTGACCAGTGCATAGGTTGTGTGAGAGTGATGAAACCTTATATAAATGGATATTGCGCTTGTGTACTTCGCTTTGTGAATTTGCATGATAGGATAATAAGTAAGAGGATTTAGAAATAAATCTGAGAAATTAAGTAAGAAAAAAATAAATTATTTTGTTGCACTGCTCACTGATTACACCATTCTCCATGCAGCTAACTTTAATACTTCATGCCGATGGCCATATATTAATAATGTGCACAGGCCGGGCACTACATTCAGCATATTTGGATCTGCATGAAAAATTCACAACTGCTGCCACACATTGATTAAATTCTCACATTATTAAGTGCAGATAGACGGACATTCAGACATAATGGATGGAGGAAACTGGGTTCCTCATTAATACCATGGTTTGGCTTCTTTTGTAAGTCTACAACAGGTTAAATGTCAAAACATTAATTTGACGCAAGGAACCTTTCTTTCCTTACTACTGGCTTTTCTTACCGTTCTACACATTTTTTCTGTTCATCCCTTTTTATGTAATTATGATCCATGTGTATGTACTTGAACGGGGGCCACTCTGAGCGTGTGCATGTCTCAGGGTGTATGTTCATTTATCCTGAATGCCTGTCAGGGTTATTCTATGTTCGTCATACTAAGTTTGTGTGTCATGATTGTATGTACATCAACCTGAGCATGTGTGTCATTTTTAGTGTATGTACATCATCCTGAGTGTGTGTGTCATAGTTAGTGTATGTACATCATCCTGAGTGTGTGTGTCATCGTTAGTGTATGTACATCATCCTGAGTGTGTGTGTCATCGTTAGTGTATGTACATCAACCTGAGTGTGTGTGTCATCGTTAGTGTATGTACATCAACCTGTGTGTGTGTCATCATTAGTGTATGTACATCAACCTGATCATGTGTGTCATTTTTAGTGTATGTACATCAACCTGAGTGTGTGTGTCATTTTTAGTGTATGTACATCAACCTGAGTGTGTGTGTCATTGTTAGTGTATGTACATCATCCTGAGTGTGTGTGTCATTGTTAGTGTATGTACATCATTCTGAGTGTGTGTGTCATTGTTAGTGTATGTACATCAACCTGAGCATTTGTGTCATATTTAGTGTATGTACATCAACCTGAGTGTGTGTGTCATTGTTAGTGTATGTACATCATCCTGAGTGTATGTGTCATCGTTAGTGTATGTACATCATCCTGAGTGTGTGTGTCATCGTTAGTGTATGTACATCAACCTGAGCGTGTGTGTCATCGTTAGTGTATGTACATCAACCTGAGCATGTGTGTCATTTTTAGTGTATGTACATCAACCTGAGTGTGTGTGTCATTGTTAGTGTATGTACATCAACCTGAGTGTGTGTGTCATCGTTAGTGTATGTACATCAACCTGAGCATGTGTGTCATTTTTAGTGTATGTACATCAACCTGAGTGTGTGTGTCATTGTTAGTGTATGTACATCATCCTGAGTGTATGTGTCATCGTTAGTGTATGTACATCATCCTGAGTGTGTGTGTCATCGTTAGTGTATGTACATCAACCTGAGCATGTGTGTCATTTTTAGTGTATGTACATCATCCTGAGTGTGTGTGTCATCGTTAGTGTATGTACATCAACCTGAGTGTGTGTGTCATCGTTAGTGTATGTACATCAACCTGAGTGTGTGTGTCATCATTAGTGTATGTACATCAACCTGATCATGTGTGTCATTTTTAGTGTATGTACATCAACCTGAGTGTGTGTGTCATTTATAGTGTATGTACATCAACCTGAGTGTGTGTGTCATTTTTAGTGTATGTACATCAACCTGAGTGTGTGTGTCATTGTTAGTGTATGTACATCATCCTGAGTGTGTGTGTCATTGTTAGTGTATGTACATCATTCTGAGTGTGTGTGTCATTGTTAGTGTATGTACATCAACCTGAGCATGTGTGTCATTTTTAGTGTATGTACATCAACCTGAGTGTGTGTGTCATTGTTAGTGTATGTACATCATCCTGAGTGTATGTGTCATCGTTAGTGTATGTACATCATCCTGAGTGTGTGTGTCATCGTTAGTGTATGTACATCAACCTGAGCGTGTGTGTCATCGTTAGTGTATGTACATCAACCTGAGTGTGTGTGTCATTGTTGGTGTATGTACATCATCCTGAGTGTGTGTGTCATTGTTAGTGTATGTACATCATCCTGAGTGTGTGTGTCATTGTTAGTGTATGTACATCATCCTGAGTGTGTGTGTCATCGTTAGTGTATGTACATCACCCTGAGTGTGTGTGTGTCATCGTTAGTGTATGTACATCAACCTGAGTGTGTGTGTGTCATCGTTAGTGTATGTACATCAACCTGAGTGTGTGTGTGTCATCGTTAGTGTATGTACATCAACCTGAGTGTGTGTGTCATCGTTGGTGTATGTACATCAACCTGAGTGTGTGTGTCATCGTTAGTGTATGTACATCATCCTGAGTGTGTCATTTTTAGTGTATGTACATCATCCTGAGTGTGTGTGTCATTGTTAGTGTAAGTACATCATGCATTGACCTAAGTTAAACCGTTCTTTTACCTAAACAAATTACCAATTATTCCCTAACAGTAAAACCACCCACCCACCAAACCGCCCCCAAAATAAAAAAAAACTAACACTAAAAAAAACCTAAACTACCCATTGTCCCTAAAGGGACATTTTGTATGGGCATTGCCCTTAAAAGGGCATTCAGCTCTTTTACTCCCCTTAAAAGGGCAATCAGCTCTTTTCCAGCCCAAAAAAACCATAATCTAAAAAATAAAGCCACCCCAAAAAATAAAAAAAAGCCTAAGACTAAGCCCCAAATAGGTACTCACGGTTCCTGAAGTCCGGCGGAGGTCTTCTTCCAGGCGGCTCCATCATCTTCTATCTTAATCTGGAATGAAGGCGGCGCAGAGCGGTGGTGCAGAGCTGGCTTTCCCAATTTCGTGGATCCTCAGTGTCGATCCTCAACGGCAGCTGTCCGTGGCGACGGCATCCTTCGGCGTCAGGGAGGCTCCTCTTCATCTGATGTCAGTCGTACACTGAAGATTGAATGCAAGGTACCGCATTCAATTTGGGGAACCTTGCATTCCTATTGGCTGAAATTTTGAAATCAGCCAATAAGATTTCAGTAGCTCTCATCCTATTGGCTAATTTCAACATTTCAGCCAATAGGAATGCAAGGTACCCCAATAAATATGGGGTACCTTGCATTTAATTCGGTACGCGACGGACGATCAAATGAAGAGGAGCCTCCACGCCGCCAAGGACCGCTGCCGTTGAGGACCGCCGCTGAGGATCCACGCATCGGGGAAGTCAGCTCTTCACCTCCGCTCCGTGCCACCTTTGCTCCGGATGAAGATAGAAGATGATGGAGCCGCCTGGAAGAAGACCTTCTCCGCCAGACTTCAGGAACTGTGAGTACCTATTTGGGGCTTAGTTTTAGGATTTTTTAATTTTTTTTATTTTTAAGATTAGGGATTTAAAGGGAAACTAAACCCTAAAATTTTCTTTCATTATTCATATAGAGAATACAAATTTAAAATAAAGTCAAAGAAGCAAAGTTCCTGACGGAGGTGCGCTCAGGGTGGTGAAGATGGAGGTCTGTCCAGATAATCCAATAGGGAGGCCGCTCTTCTATAGCGTGTGTCCACGATGAAAGAATCTGTAGTAGGGAAAAGGAAGGCGCCAATAGGGTAATAACGCTAAAACCCTGAGAAACAAGTAAAGAAGGAAGAGACCAATACTCACAAACCAGGCGGCACTAAGACGTGCCTAGCAATGCAGACCGGGACCTCATGTCGCCAGGAAGTCAAACAAAGGCAGCAGCTGATCCTCGAGCCAGGCCGGGTTCCGTAAGGACAATCAGGATCTCTGGATACTGACACACCTTCCTCCTTGTGTGCCGATGATCTGTACACTAGCGGAGGGGCAGGTAAATGGCGGTAAACAGTGTTTAAAGCTCCACTTTGCCGAAAAAATAGCACAGTCCACTACTGTAGCTGTATTTAAAGGAACTTCATCCTGCTCAGTCTTCACCTTATCACACACGTACGGTTCTTCTCCTACTTGTTACTTGTGTATGTACAGTGCGATTCTACGGACGTGACACGTTCAGATGGCTCAGCAGTTGAGCTCGGAGAAGAACCGTACGTGTGTGATAAGGTGAAGACTGAGCAGGATGAAGTTCCTTTAAATACGGCTACAGTAGTGGACTGTGCTATTTTTTCGGCAAAGTGGAGCTTTAAACATTGTTTACCGCCATTTACCTGCCCCTCCGCTAGTGTACAGATCATCGGCACACAAGGAGGAAGGTGTGTCAGTATCCAGAAATCCTGATTGGCCTTACGGAACCCGGCTTGGCTCGAGGATCAGCTGCTGCCTTTGTTTGTCTTCCGGGCGACGTTGAGGTCCCGGTCTGCGTTGCTAGGCACGTCTTAGTGCCGCCTGGTTTGTGAATACAAATTTAAACAAAATTACAATTTACTTCTATTATTTATTTTGCTTAATTTTTTAGATATTCTTAGTTGATTTAAAGTAATGCACATGGGTGAGCCAATCACCCCAGGCTTCTATCTGCAGGAACCAATCATCAGCTACTGAACCTATCTAGATATGCTTTTCATCAAAGAATATCAAGAGAATAAAACAAATTAGATAATAGAAGTAAATTAGAAAGTTTTTTAAAATTGCATGCTCTTTCTAAATCATGACAGAAAAAAATTGGGGTTCATGTCCTTTTAATGGGCTGGAAAAGAGCTGATTGCCCTTTTAAGGGCAGTAAAAGAGCTGAATACCCTTTTAAGGGCAATGCCCATACAAATGCCCCTTTAGGGGCAATGGGTAGTTTAGTTTTTTTTAGTGGTAGTTTTTTTTTATTTTGGGGCGGTTTGGTGGGTGGGACTTAGTATTTTTTTAAATTTAAAACAGCTGTTTAACTTAGGGCAATGCATTACAAAAGGCCCTTTTAAGGGCTAGTGGTAGTTTTAGATTAGGGGGTGATTTTTATTTGGGGGGGGGCTTTTTATTTTCATAGAAGTTAGGTTTATTTTTTTTATTTTTGATAATTTTGTTTATTTTTTTCTGTAATTTTAGAGTTTTTTTATTTTTTGTAATTTAAAGGTTTTATTATTTTAAGTGTAACTTAGTATTGGAGTTAATTTAGGGAGTGTTAGATTAGGGGCTTAGTTATTAAATTAGTTACTTGCAGTGTGGGGGTGGCGGTTTAGGAGTTAATAGGTAAATTAGTTACTTTCGGTGTGGAGGTGGCGGTTTAGGAGTTAATAGGTAAATTAGGTTTATTGCGATGTGGGGGGTTGGCGGTTTAGGGGTTAATATTTTAATTATGTTAATTGCTGGTTAGCGTTTAATTACTTTATTATTTTGCGATGTTTGCGGATTCGGTGTTGGTAAATACTATGTGGAGGTGGTTAGTTTTTTTTTATTCTTGCGGCGGTTACGTGTTTTTTCATTGTTTCGTGCGGGCGGTTGCGTGTTTTTTTTAAGGCTTTGTTTGCCTATGCTGCATCCAGGTGGATTCCGAGAATGGCAGGGTGGTAAAAGAATCCACCTGCAGTGGATTATTTCACCACTCTGCCATTTTCGGAATCCACCGGGATGCAGCTTTGCTGCATCCAGGGGCGCGATCCGATATCGATCGCAGTTTGCGGCGCAAGCGAGGAGACCGGCGTCGCCCGCAGTTTCAGCTCGCAACTCGAGCCATCCCATATAAGTCGCCGTCAGATGCTAACGTGCCGTAAGTCTCACAAACCAGCGATGTCCAGAAATCTGCGTAAGTACAAATTTCTGGCGTCGCCAGTGACTTGCGGCACGTTAGAATCTGCCGGCGCCTATAAAACCTGACTAAAGTCTAAAACACCCGCACTGTCTAACACGCCTCCCTAACATAGCCCGCACTGTCTAACACGCCTCCCTAACATAGCCCGCACTGTCTAACACGCCTCCCTAACATAGCCCGCACTGTCTAACACGCCTCCCTAACATAGCCCGCACTGTCTAACACGCCTCCCTAACATAGCCCGCACTGTCTAACCCTCTATCCGCTATCCCCCCTCACTAGCCTAACAATAAAAAAGCTATTAACCCCTAAACCGCCGCTCCTTTACCCCGCCGCAACCTAATAAAGTTATTAACCCCTAAACCGCCGCTCCCGTACCCCGCCGCCAGCTATATTATATCTATAACCCCCTAAAGTGAGCCCCTAACACCGCCGCCATCTATATTAAAATTATTAACCCCTAATGTAAGCCCCTTACACCGCCGCCATCTCTATTAAAATGATTAACCCCTAATTTAATCTACCTACCCCGCCGCCAGCTATATTATCTATATTAACCCTAAGTATATTATAGTTAATATAGGTATTACATTATATATATTAACTATATTAACCCTAATTATATTAGGGTTAATATAGTTAATATAGTTACTATAGTATTTATATTAACTATATTAACTCTATCTAACCCTAACTAAATTTATATTAAATTAATCTAATTCATTTATAAACTAAAATATTCCTATTTAAATCTAAATACTTACCTATAACATAAACCCTAAGATAGCTACAATATAATTAATAATTACATTGTAGCTATGTTAGGGTTAATATTTATTTTACAGGTAAATTGTTAATTATTTTAACTAGGTATAATAGATATTAAATAGTTATTAACTATTTAATATCTACCTAGTTAAAATAATTACCCAATTACCTGTAAAATAAATCCTAACCTAAGTTACAAATACACCTACACTATCAATAAATTTAATAAACTACAAACATCGATCTAAAAATACAATTAAATTAACTAAACTAAATTACAAAAAAAACAAACACTAAATTACAAAAAATAAAAAAAAGATTACAAGATATTTAAGCTAATTACACCTATTCTAAGCCCCCTAATAAAATAATAAACCCCCAAAATAAAAAATATTCCCTGCCCTATTCTAAATTCAACAAATTTCAAAGCTCTTTACCTTACCAGCCCTTAAAAGGGCCTTTTGTGGGGCATGCCCCAAAGAATTCAGCTCTTTTGCATACAACAAATACAATACCCCCCCCCCCATTACAACCCACCACCCACATACCCCTATTCTAAACCCACCCAAACCCCCCTTAAAAAAGCCTAACACTACCCCCCTGAAGATCTCCCTACCTTGTCTTCACCACACCGGGCCGAACTCCTGATCCGATCCGGGCGATGTCTTCCTCCAAGCGGCAAAGAAGAATTCTTCCTCCGGCGACGTCTTCCTCCAAGCGGCAAAGAAGAATTCTTCCTCCGGCGACGTCTTCCTCCAAGCGGCAGCAAAGTCTTCATTCTTCCGGCGGCATCTTCAATCTTCTTTCTTCGCTCCGCCGCCGCGGAGCATCCATCCCGGCCGACTGCTGAACTTGGAATGAGGTACCTTTAAATGACGTCATCCAAGATGGCGTCCGCCGAATTCCGATTGGCTGATAGGATTCTATCAGCCAATCGGAATTAAGTTAAAAAAATCTGATTGGCTGATTGAATCAGCCAATCAGATTCAAGTTCAATCCGATTGGCTGATCCAATCAGCCAATCAGATTGAGCTCGCATTCTATTGGCTGATCGGAACAGCCAATAGAATGCGAGCTCAATCTGATTGGCTGATTGGATCAGCCAATCGGATTGAACTTGAATCTGATTGGCTGATTCAATCAGCCAATCAGATTTTTTTAACTTAATTCCGATTGGCTGATAGAATCCTATCAGCCAATCGGAATTCGGCGGACGCCATCTTGGATGACGTCATTTAAAGGTACCTCATTCGTAGTACAGCAGTTGGCCGGGATGGATGCTCCGCGGCGGCGGAGCGAAGAAAGAAGATTGAAGATTCCGCCGGAAGAATGAAGACTTTGCTGCCGCTTGGAGGAAGACGTCGCCGGAGGAAGAATTCTTCTTTGCCGCTTGGAGGAAGACATCGCCCGGATCGGATCAGGAGTTCGGCCCGGTGTGGTGAAGACAAGGTAGGGAGATCTTCAGGGGGGTAGTGTTAGGCTTTTTTAAGGGGGGTTTGGGTGGGTTTAGAATAGGGGTATGTGGGTGGTGGGTTGTAATGGGGGGGGGGTATTGTATTTGTTGTATGCAAAAGAGCTGAATTCTTTGGGGCATGCCCCACAAAAGGCCCTTTTAAGGGCTGGTAAGGTAAAGAGCTTTGAAATTTGTTGAATTTAGAATAGGGCAGGGAATTTTTTTTATTTTGGGGGTTTATTATTTTATTAGGGGGCTTAGAATAGGTGTAATTAGCTTAAATATCTTGTAATATTTTTTTTTATTTTTTGTAATTTAGTGTTTGTTTTTTTTTGTAATTTAGTTTAGTTAATTTAATTGTATTTTTAGATAGATGTTTGTAGTTTATTAAATTTATTGATAGTGTAGGTGTATTTGTAACTTAGGTTAGGATTTATTTTACAGGTAATTGGGTAATTATTTTAACTAGGTAGATATTAAATAGTTAATAACTATTTAATATCTATTATACCTAGTTAAAATAATTAACAATTTACCTGTAAAATAAATACTAACCCTAACATAGCTACAATGTAATTATTAATTATATTGTAGCTATCTTAGGGTTTATTTTATAGGTAAGTATTTAGATTTAAATAGGAATATTTTAGTTTATAAATGAATTAGATTAATTTAATATAAATTTAGTTAGGGTTAGATAGAGTTAATATAGTTAATATAAATACTATAGTAACTATATTAACTATATTAACCCTAATATAATTAGGGTTAATATAGTTAATATATATAATGTAATACCTATATTAACTATAATATACTTAGGGTTAATATAGATAATATAGCTGGCGGCGGGGTAGGTAGATTAAATTAGGGGTTAATCATTTTAATAGAGATGGCGGCGTTGTAAGGGGCTTACATTAGGGGTTAATAATTTTTATATAGGTGGCGGCGGTGTAAGGGGTCAGATTAGGGGATAGATAAGGTAGATGGCGGCGGTTTTAGAGGCTCACAGTAGGGGGTTAGTTTATGTAGATGGCGGCGGGGTCCGGGAGCGGCGGTTTAGGGGGTAATAACTTTATTAGGGATTTCGGGGGGGGGATCGCGGTTGACAGGGAGATAGACATTGCGCATGCGTTAGGTGTTAGGTTTATTTTCTAGTTAGTTTAGGGAGTTACGGGGCTCCAATAGTCAGCGTAAGGCTTCTTACGGCTGCTTTTTGTGGCGAGGTGAAAATGGAGTAAGTTTTCTCCATTTTCGCCACGTAAGTCCTTATGCTGCATATTGGATACCAAACTGCGCGGGTTTGGTATACCTGCCTATGGCCCAAAAAACTGCGGGCGACGGCAGAAATATACGGGCGTAACTTCTAGGTTACGCCGTATATGTGATACCAAATCCGCGCAAATATTGGCGTCGCCGGCTTTTGCGGGCGACGATTTATATCGGATCGACCCCCAGGTGGATTCTTTTGGCTGCGCGCGCATCCAACATTCCTTTTGAGGATGCGTGCGCAACTGGCCAACACAATTATAGTATAGATTCCCCAGTTTTGCATAACCAACACAGTTATAATAATACACTTTTTACCTCTGTGATTACCTTGTATCTAAGCCTCTGCAAACTGCCCCCTTATTTCAGTTCTTTTGACAGACTTGCATTTTAGCCAATTAGTGCTCACTCCAGGGTAACTTCACATGCTCAATGTTATCTATATGAAACACATGAACTAACGCCCTCTAGTGGGGAAAAACTGTCAAAATGCTTTCAGATCAGAGACGGCCTTCAAGGTCTATGAAATTAGCATATGAACCTCCTAGGTTTTGCTTTCAACTACTTGACTGTCCCTTTAAACATCACAAAGGACATTTTATCCACCAGTCTACGCAGAAGCCTTTGTGAATCATAAGTTATAAACAAATGTATGTTGACTAATTTTTTTGTTTTCAAATTATATTAAGTATTATATATCACATTTATTTTTATATTTTTCTTATTTTTTTTGTAATAGAGAATGTTTCATATGATTGGTCTATTCATACCATGTGATTACATCATTACTGAAGTACCTGGAAGGAAACTTCTAGTTAAACACTTCTTGACTGAGAACTATTACTATCATCTAGTCTTATCGGCTATTTAGGATTTATTGTAGATATTTTTTTTTATTGGTTAACTTATTCACATGACCTATACCATGTGATAGTTTCCAAATGACTACCTGATTGGGAACTAGGAGTCTAAAACTACTTGTTTGAGAACAACTGCATTTACACTGATGTGATTGATTGCTCTTATCATGTGATCAACTTTTTTGCCAAATATAATTCTTGCTTTAGGAATATCACATCTTTAATATATGTACAAATTATTCTACATTGTAAAATATTCAACTAGGAGGAATGTCTAAAATTAAATTATACATCATATAAGACAATTTTAATTTTGTTTTATTCTTTAGACTGGTTTTAATGTCAGATAAATTGATCACCTATATGTTCCTCCATGCTGAATAGTAGGAATTACCCCTTATTTGTAAACCTTTTCCCTGCACAGGTGTCATCAATGCAGGAATTAGGTAGGTGGGGTTAATTTACCATATAAAATGCAAGATGGCTCTTTTCATAGTGATTTTGACTGCTCTTGAAAAAGGCAGCTGTGTCTGCTGAAACCGGTTGAGCTTTTTTATTCATACTTTGAGCAATCTGGTGTTTTCTGAATAAAATCTCCAATTTATTTAAGTAACCCACGGCTAGATTACGTTTTGCGTTATGAGTGAAAAAGCTTCATAACGCCGCTTTTTCCCTATCGCTGCTATTACGAGTCTTGCAGGTATAGGAGTACCGCACAACTTTTTGGCCGTAACGCAACGTAACTACCGCACCTTTCAAAAAGTCATTTTTCAATGGGACCTCCATAGCGCCGGTATTACGAGTTTTGCCTGGGAGGCAAAAAAGTGAGCGGTACAGCCTATGTACAGTCATGAGTTTTACGCTACAAAGCTGTACAATAAAAATCGTAATTAAAGTGTTACAAAGTACACTAACACCCATAAACTACCTATTAACCCCTAAACCTTCCTGGTAAAATATTTTATAAATAAACCAAGGCCCTCCCGCATCGCAAACACTAAAATAAAATGATTAACACCTAATCTGCCGCTCTGGACATTGCCACAACTATAATAAACATATTAACCCCTAAACTGCCGCCCTCCCGCATCACAAACACTAGTTAAATATTATTAACCCCTAATCTGCTGCCCACAATGTCGCCACCACCTACATAAATTTACTAACCCCTAATCTGTCACCCCCAACGTCACCGCCACCTACCTACACTTATTAACCCCTAATCTGCTACCCCCAATGTCGCCGCCGCCACTATACTAAAGTTATTAACCACTAAACCTCTGGCCTCCCACATCACTAACACTAAATAAATATATTAACCCTAACACCCCTAATTTTAATATAATTTAAATAAATCTAAATAAAAATAACTATCATTACCTAAATAATTCCTATTTAAAACTAAATACTTACCTATAAAATAAACCCAAAGCTAGCTACAATATAACTAATAGTTACATTGCAGCTATCTTAGGTTTTATTTTTATTTTACAGCTAAGTTTGTATTTATTTTAACTAGGTAGACTAGTTAGTAAATAGTTATTAACTATTTACTAACTACCTAGTTAAAATAAATACAAAATTACCTGTAAAATAAAACCTAAACTGAGTTATACTTACACCTAACATTACACTAAAATTAAATAAATTACATTAAATACAATTAACTAAATTACAAAAAAAATACAAAACACTAAATTACACAAAATAAAAAAGAAATGATCAAATATTTCAACTAATTACACCTAATCTAATAGCCCTATCAAAATAAAAAAGCCCCCCAAAATAAAAAAAAACCTAGCCTACACTAAACTGCCAATAGCCCTTAAAAGGGCCTTTTGCGGGGCATTGCCCCAAAGAAATCAGCTCTTTTACCTGTAAAAAAAAAATACAAACAAACCCCCAACAGTAAAACCCACCACCCACACAACCAAACCCCCCAAATAAAATCCTATCTAAAAAACCTAAGCTCCACATTGCACCGAAAAGGGCATTTGGATGGGCATTGCCCTTAAAAGGGCATTTAGCATTTTTACGTTGCCCAAAGTCCCTAATCTAAAAATAAAACCCACCCAATAACCCCATAAAAAAAACTAACACTAACCCCCGAAGATCCACTTACAGTTTTTTAAGACCGGACATCCATCCTCATCCAGCCGGGAGAAGTCTTCATCCAAGCGGCAAGAAGTCGTCCTCCAGACGGGCAGAAGTCTTCATCCAGACGGCATCTTCTATCTTCATCCTTCCGACGCGGAGCGGCTCCATCTTCAAGATATCTGTCGTGGAGGATTCAGATACTCCAATTGCCCTGCATTTTAAGAATGAACATAATGGGAACAAAAGTCTACTAAGTTTTCAGGGTATACAACATGTTAGGAGACCCAAAAGGGGAGGAAACAGACTTAAACTTTTAAGTCAGAAGGAAGTATATTGGATTTTCCAGTTAAATACAAGGGTCCCAAATGGACTTAATTCTGATTGGGACATCAAACTTTATGTAGAGTAGTTAGACCTAGGCTATAGTAGGTAATTCACTTTTATTCACATTCCATTAGAATGTATTATAAAATTTGATATGCATTCTTTCCCACTATATACATCTTTTAGAGATATTTGGGAAGTTTCTGTGTGTATCTAATAATCCTATTGATTTTGATATATCCTCCTTTTATGATAAGTGAGAGCCATGAATACTTCTATAATTATTTTTATTATTTTTCACAATGGTGTTACAAATTTATACTGGAGCCGTTTACATGAATCCAGTACATGGCAACTCTTGGTATCAAATATTGTGGATCAAATTGATTAGGAAATTGTTGTCAGAAATAATAGTTGAGTCCTATATATCAGTTCAGAATATTGTATTTAAATTAGATTCTATAGTAATTGAGATTTGATAGTTTGAAATGAAAATAAATTTCTACTTAACTCTCTGTAAATATGCTTATCTGTTAGAAATTATATGATATATGTACTGAATAAAGATTGCCCTCCTTTTCTCTGATTCACCTGAGCCAATGCTCTGCACCTGTAATGGGGGAGTGGTTAATACCTTTATTAAGGATGAGCTTTCAGGTGTTGGTATAGGTCACTGATGATGTGAGAACTATGAAACGCGTTTGACCTTGTCACCTTGCTGGCGTGTATGCCTTTTATGTATTTTCAAATAAAGGAGCTTTTACTTTTAAGCCTTTGCCTGGCGGTATTTTATTTACTGTCACCCTTTTCAACTAACCCTTTTTGAGTGCGAGGATTCCGGTTGTTCTACTGATTTTTCTATTGAGGAAAGAAGGTGAAGTTCCCTGTATACATCCTATCTGCACCAGTCGGACTGGAACCTTTGTTTTGATCACAGCTCCCGTGGGGAGCGCTGAGGAGGTGAGACGTAGTAGTGCTGCAGCGACAGAGAAGACACAGCACAGTGAACGAGAGTGAGAGGTGAATGGAGTTTTCCAACACACTGAGCGCTTGCTAACGGAGTTTGGCATCTGATCGCATACTATCGGGTTGATCAACACCTCCTGCTAGCAGCCGATTGGCCGCGAATCTGCAGGGGGCGGCATTGCACCAGCGCTACATCATATCCTGTCCGCTCCCACTATGATAAATCTACCCCTTAGTACTTTAATGTTTGAGTGAGTACTACATCTGGTCTTGTAAAGTGGAAAGGTTTCAGCATTTACTGTTACTTTTCCTTCTCCATAACAAGTACATGGAGTTGCTAACATGTGCAAAGTGCAGATACCTGGTAATGTTTCTCCTTCCATGCCAACTCCAACATATCACTTAGGGAAATTAAGTAATACATTAATTAATTAAAGCAATTTTCGATAGGTCTCTCAGATATGAAAAACATTTCAGGTAAAAGAATCATTAGTGCTAAGATGTAATAAAGCTACTCCTAGTCCACTGTGTTAAGTAACAGATACAGATCCACTTTGATGCCTCTTCATGATATAACCTGTTGGGTTTCTATTTAACCAAACCTTAAAGGGATAATTTAAAAAAAAAAAATTTGTGTTTCTTAAAGGCGCAGTAACGTTTTTTATATTGCTTGTAAACTTGTTTTAAAGTGTTTTCCAAGCTTGCTAGTCTCATTGCTAGTCTGTTTAAACATATCTGACACAGAGGAACCTACTTGTTCATTATGTTTGAAAGCCATGGTGGAGCCCCATAGGAGAATGTGTACTAAATGTATTGATTTCACCTTAAACAGTAAAGATCAGTCTTTATCTATAAATAATTATCACCAGAGGGTTCTGTCGAGGGGGAAGTTATGCCGACTAACTCTCCCCACGTGTCAGACCCTTCGCCTCCCGCTCAAGGGACGCACGCTAATATGGCGCCAATTACATCAGGGACGCCCATAGCGATTACCTTGCAGGACATGGCTGCAATCATGAATAATACCCTGTCAGAGGTATTATCTAGATTGCCTGAATTAAGAGGCAAGCGCGATAGCTCTGGGGTTAGGAGAGATACAGAGCGCGCAAATGCTGTTAGAGCCATGTCTGATACTGCGTCACAGTATGCAGAACATGAGGACGGAGAGCTTCAGTCTGTGGGTGACATCTCTGACTCGGGGAAACCTGATTCAGAGATTTCTAATTTTAAATTTAAGCTTGAGAACCTCCGTGTATTGCTTGGGGAGGTATTAGCTGCTCTGAATGACTGCAACACAGTTGCAATTCCAGAGAAATTGTGTAGGCTGGATAGATACTATGCGGTGCCGGTGTGTACTGACGTTTTTCCTATACCTAAAAGGCTTACAGAAATTATTAGCAAGGAGTGGGATAGACCCGGTGTGCCCTTTTCCCCACCTCCTATATTTAGAAAAATGTTTCCAATAGACGCCACTACACAGGACTTATGGCAGACGGTCCCTAAGGTGGAGGGAGCAGTTTCTACTTTAGCAAAGCGTACCACTATCCCGGTTGAGGACAGTTGTGCTTTTTCAGATCCAATGGATAAAAAATTGGAGGGTTACCTTAAGAAAATGTTTATTCAACAAGGTTTTATTTTACAGCCCCTTGCATGCATTGCACCTGTCACTGCTGCGGCGGCATTCTGGTTTGAGGCTCTGGAAGAGGCCAACCAGACAGCTCTATTGAATGAAATTATTGACAAGCTTAGAACGCTTAAGCTAGCTAACTCATTTGTTTCTGATGCCATTGTTCATTTGACTAAACTAACGGCTAAGAATTCTGGATTCGCCATCCAGGCGCGTAGGGCGCTATGGCTTAAATCCTGGTCAGCTGACGTGACTTCAAAGTCTAAATTACTCAACATTCCTTTCAAGGGGCAGACCTTATTTGGGCCTGGCTTGAAGGAAATTATTGCTGACATTACTAGAGGCAAGGGTCATACCCTTCCTCAGGACAGGGCCAAATCAAAGGCCAAACAGTCTAATTTTCGTGCCTTTCGAAATTTCAAGGCAGGAGCAGCATCAACTTCCTCCGCTTCAAAACAAGAGGGAACTGTTGCTCATTCCAGACAGGCCTGGAAACCTAACCAGTCCTGGAACAAGGGCAAGCAGGCCAGAAAGCCTGCTGCTGCCCCCAAGACAGCATGAAGGAACGGCACCCTATCCGGAAACGGATCTAGTGGGGGGCAGACTTTCTCTCTTCGCCCAGGCGTGGGCAAGAGATGTTCAGGATCCCTGGGCGTTGGAGATAATATCTCAGGGATATCTTCTGGACTTCAAAGCTTCTCCTCCACAAGGGAGATTTCATCTTTCAAGGTTATCAGCAAACCAGATAAAGAAAGAGGCATTCCTAAGCTGTGTGCAAGACCTCCTAGTAATGGGAGTGGTGATCCATCCAGTTCCGCGGACGGAACATGGACAGGGATTTTATTCAAATCTGTTTGTGGTTCCCAAGAAAGAGGGAACCTTCAGGCCAATCTTGGATCTAAAGATCTTAAACAAATTCCTCAGAGTTCCATCATTCAAAATGGAAACTATTCGGACCATCCTACCCATGATCCAAGAGGGTCAGTACATGACCACAGTGGACTCAATGGATACCTACCTTCACATACCGATTCACAAAGATCATCATCGGTTCCTAAGGTTTGCCTTTCTAGACAGGCATTACCAATTTGTAGCTCTTCCCTTCGGGTTGGCCACTGCCCCGAGAATTTTTACAAAGGTTCTGGGCTCACTTCTGGCGGTTCTAAGACCGGGAGGCATAGCGGTGGCTCCGTATCTAGACGACATCCTGATACAGGCGTCAAGCTTTCAAATTGCCAAGTCTCATACAGAGATAGTTCTGGCATTTCTGAGGTCGCATGGGTGGAAAGTGAACGTGGAAAAGAGTTCTCTATTACCACTCACAAGAGTCTCCTTCCTAGGGACTCTTATAGATTCTGTAGAGATGAAAATTTACCTGACGGAGTCCAGGTTATCAAAACTTCTAAATGCTTGCCGTGTCCATTCCATTCCACGCCCGTCAGTGGCTCAGTGCATGGAAGTAATCGGCTTAATGGTAGCGGCAATGGACATAGTGCCATTTGCGCGCCTGCATCTCAGACCGCTGCAATTATGCATGCTAAGTCAGTGGAATGGGGATTACTCAGATTTGTCCCCTCTACTAAATCTGGATCAAGAGACCAGAGATTCTCTTCTCTGGTGGCTTTCTCTGGTCCATCTGTCCAAGGGTATGACCTTTCGCAGGCCAGATTGGACGATTGTAACAACAGATGCCAGCCTTCTAGGTTGGGGCGCAGTCTGGAACTCCCTGAAGGCTCAGGGATCGTGGACTCAGGAGGAGAAACTCCTCCCAATAAATATTCTGGAGTTAAGAGCAATATTCAAGGCTCTTCTAGCTTGGCCTCAGTTAGCAACACTGAGGTTCATCAGATTTCATTCGGACAACATCACGACTGTGGCTTACATCAACCATCAAGGGGCAACCAGGAGTTCCCTAGCGATGTTAGAAGTCTCAAAGATAATTCGCTGGGCAGAGTCTCACTCTTGCCACCTGTCAGCGATCCACATCCCAGGCGTAGAGAACTGGGAGGCGGATTTTCTACGTCGTCAGACTTTTCATCCGGGGGAGTGGGAACTCCATCCGGAGGTATTTGCTCAACTAGTCCATCGTTGTGGCAAACCAGAACTGGATCTCATGGCGTCTCGCCAGAATGCCAAGCTTCCTTGTTACGGATCCAGGTCCAGGGACCCGGGAGCAACGCTGATAGATGCTCTAGCAGCTCCTTGGTTCTTCAACCTGGCCTATGTGTTTCCACCGTTTCCTCTGCTCCCTCGACTGATTCCCAAAATCAAACAGGAGAGAGCATCGGTGATTCTGATAGCGCCTGCGTGGCCACGCAGGACCTGGTATGCAGACCTAGTGGACATGTCATCTCTTCCACCATGGACTCTGCCTCTGAGGCAGGACCTTCTAATACAAGGTCCTTTCAATCATCCAAATCTAATTTCTCTGAGACTGACTGCATGGAGATTGAACGCTTGATTCTATCAAGGCGTGGCTTCTCCGAGTCAGTCATTGATACCTTAATACAGGCTCGGAAGCCTGTCACCAGGAAAATCTACCATAAGATATGGCGTAAATATCTTTATTGGTGTGAATCCAAGAGTTACTCATGGAGTAAGGTTAGGATTCCTAGGATATTGTCCTTTCTCCAAGAGGGTTTGGACAAAGGCTTATCAGCTAGTTGTTTAAAAGGACAGATCTCTGCTCTGTCTATTCTTTTGCACAAGCGTCTGGCAGAAGTTCCAGACGTCCAGGCATTTTGTCGGGCTTTGGTTAGGATTAAGCCTGTGTTTAAAACTGTTGCTCCCCCGTGGAGCTTAAACTTGGTTCTTAAAGTTCTTCAGGGAGTTCCGTTTGAACCCCTTCATTCCATTGATATTAAACTTTTATCTTGGAAAGTTCTGTTTTTGATGGCTATTTCCTCGGCTCGAAGAGTCTCTGAGTTATCTGCCTTACATTGTGATTCTCCTTATCTGATTTTTCATTCAGACAAGGTAGTTCTGCGTACCAAACCTGGGTTTTTACCTAAGGTGGTTTCTAACAGGAATATCAATCAAGAGATTGTTGTTCCATCATTGTGTCCTAATCCTTCTTCAAAGAAGGAACGTCTTTTGCATAATCTGGACGTAGTCCATGCCTTGAAGTTTTACTTACAGGCTACTAAAGATTTTCGTCAAACATCTGCCCTGTTTGTCGTTTACTCTGGACAGAGGAGAGGTCAAAAAGCTTCGGCAACCTCTCTCTGCTTTTGGCTTCGGAGCATAATACGCTTAGCCTATGAGACTGCTGGACAGCAGCCCCCTGAAAGGATTACAGCTCATTCTAATAGAGCTGTGGCTTCCACCTGGGCCTTTAAAAATGAGGCCTCTGTTGAACAGATTTGCAAGGCTGCGACTTGGTCTTCGCTTCACACCTTTTCAAAATTTTACAAATTTGACACTTTTGCTTCTTCGGAGGCTGTTTTTGGGAGAAAGGTTCTACAGGCAGTGGTTCCTTCCGTTTAAGTTCCTGCCTTGTCCCTCCCATCATCCTTGTACTTTAGCTTTGGTATTGGTATCCCACAAGTAATGGATGATCCGTGGACTGGATACACTTAACATGAGAAAACATAATTTATGCTTACCTGATAAATTTATTTCTCTTGTAGTTTATCCAGTTCACGGCCCGCCCTGTCCTTTTAAGGCAGGTCTAAATTTTAATTAAACTACAGTCACCACTGCACCCTATGGTTTCTCCTTTCTCGTCTTGTTTCGGTCGAATGACTGGATATGGCAGTGAGGGGAGGAGCTATATAGCAGCTCTGCTGTGGTTGATCCTCTTGCAACTTCCTGTTGGGAAGGAGAATATCCCACAAGTAATGGATGATCCGTGGACTGGATACACTACAAGAGAAATAAATTTATCAGGTAAGCATAAATTATGCTTTTGCTGCAATTCAATATAAATAGCCAAACTCCATCCACAATGTACCTTTTTTCGAGGAGCCAATCTTGAGTGTGCAGACAACAAGGCTAGCCACCAGGCGTGTGCATTCAGGTCAGTTGTGACAATCCGAATGCGGAAGAAGGCGGCCGCTCGCAGCATTTGGCTTAGTGCAACACACTAAGATCTGAATTTGCACAGATCTTAGTGTAAAGCACTTTCACAAGGAGAAATCTGGCTTCAAAAAAGAACAGAACGCTGCGATCATCCACCGCCTTCTGCATTTGCATCATCACATGCCTACTATCCACAATCATAATGTTAGTATGAAGTATTTTGTTTTGCAGTAGTTATCAGCAGGATGCATTTCAGCTCTTAGAATGTGAAAATCCGCTATTTTTAGATCGAAATGACATGAAAAAAGGGCAAAATAAATATTAAGCGTATACTGGAAAGTTGTATAAGTAAATATTTTATATAAAAATTTCAAGGTGTTTTCTGTCCCTTTAATAGACCAGGAGACAGTTTTGGAAATAATGTCATTGCTGCAGTGATTATTCATTCTTGTCTTGCGCTCCTCTTTTTTTTTCCCCCTTGCCTTTCTTGTTGTCCTTCCTGCGCTACAATCTAGCCATTATTCTACCCTGTCTTCTGTCTCTAAGCATGAAAACCTTTTTCAGATCATACTTTTCTGCTCACTAAATACATATGATTACCCCTTTCAGTCTAGCTTTCATGCATTTATCTTAAACACCCATCACTCGAGGAGAAAATGATTTTTCTGAAGCAAATTCAGACGGTCTTATTGCCTTTATGCTTAAAGTTGCTCTCTCGTCAGATTTTACCACACATGCATTGTAGATTAATCATAGGTTTTCTAATGTCTTTGACATTTGATTTTGCTAACATTTGCTTGACAGATGCAGATCTTCCTGTCTGATTGATTATTTTCAAGCTTGGCTTCGGTATACTGTTTTTATATTTTTAAACATTATGACTGCTTTCACATCGAGACAATTGTATTTAGAATATTCAGCCTATTGCGCAATATTAAGTAATGGTAGTGCTTACCATATTTTATATTCATAGCAGAAATTATTCCATCTCCTGCAGGCAGTATATTTAATGTAGACCTGCACTTCTGTGGATCTCTGTTGGCCTAGCTAACCTCCACATCATAAACCATGCAAGAAGGGCTTAGCTATATTTTGCTCCTTTTCAAATCCTTTAGAAAATTCCATGTGAAATCTTCAAATTCAACTTTTATTTTTGCCTTCCTTTTGTATCACATTTCAATCCATTTGCAGCACAGCTATCTGAATTATTTATACTTATTATATATGTGATAAATCTGGAACATTTTGGTTTTCTTACAGTAAAATTCTTAAAGGGATATAGAAGTGCAAATAAGAAAATGCTCTATGGTGTTAGTATTTTATTATTGTACTATTGCTTGCATATAAATATGAGTTTAACCTCTGTAAAGCGGTTAAATCTCTTATAAAATACAGAACGAGAAGCGCTCTACCAGGAACGAACAGCCTAGTAGCTTGTTCTTTAACAAGTTATCACCCAGGAGCAGCGCTTTTAGCCCATTTGTGCTTTTCACAAATAAGTTTCCTGAAGTAGATCAGTCTGAGCTCGCCAAGTAAGGTCAGTCCAGCACCAAAATACCAGGCAATTCTCCTCGTAACAAGGAACATGGCAACCCCAGACAATTGTTTCGGCCTTCATTGGGCCTCGTCAGTGAGGTGCAGCCACATTGCTCTTAATCTATTATTAAAGCCAACTCCAATGCACTGCAGGAACTTAGCTGAATACATCTGGTGAGATGCACCAGCTAGCTTGGCGTAATGCAAATCTGCTTCCGAAGCTGCCTAGGTGCGCTTTTCAACACTACAGAGGCTATCAAGTGAACAATCTAGATTTTAGCTAGCTGAACACATCGGGTTAGCCAATGACAAGAGGCATATATGTGCAGCCACCAATCAGTGTATTGTTGCTCCTAAACATACCTAAGTATGCTTTTCAACAAAGGATACATAGAGTACAAAGTGAATTTTATCATAGGAGTAAACAGAAAAGTCAAAATGTAATGCTCTATCTTAACCATGACTTTTAGGTCCTTTTAAAAATAAAAAATAAACGTAATAAACAGTTTCTTACTAATGACACAGTGAGTCCACGAATCATCATCAATTATTGTTGGGAATATCACTCCTGGCCTGCAGGAGGAGGCAAGGAGCACCACAGCAGAGCTGTTAAGTATCCCTTCCCTTGACACAAACCCCAGTCATTCTCTTTGCCTCTAGTGCAAGGAGGAGGTGAAGTAATTAGGTGTCCTGATTAAGATTCTTCTATCAAGATTTTTTTATTTTGAAGTCAGGGCAGGATTGCCCTGATCTTCCATCACAATTTGGGTATAGTTGAACTCCACGTTAGTCTCTTCAGCAGGGCTGTGGTAGCTTTAAAGCAGTTAGGAACTTGTAAAGTGTGCTTTGCTGCGATTTCCTAACATGTTGCTGCCCTGGTATAGAAAGCTTGAGTAAGTTTAATTTGTCTTTTTACACAGGTCCCTGTGAGGAGCGGCATCCTCTCATACTTTGTGAGTCGTTTGACTGCCGGACTGCTAGAATGCAGGTAAGTGCCTTTTGTTCTTCTGGGGCTAGAAGGCTGGCACTGAAGGTGTTAAAGGGCCCTCTGCTGTTAGTGGGACAAATCTTGAGGGATACTTAGGCAGTATGCAGGCACAATAACATGAGACTTGTATTAACTCTTTATCTTTTGAGCTGAGTATCTATTTATAGTTCGGTAAGCTATGGCACTGCTGATTGAACATGTGTAAATTAAAGCAATGGAACATTGTCTCCTTTATTTATCTTGCATTCTGTGAATAACAAGGGAAAAGAGTTTGTATTGAACAAATGGAAAGAATCTGTCTTTACTCTGATATGGTACATAATTGCAATTTTTTTTGATTGTTTCATAGGTCTCATACATATATCTTGTTTATGTTAGAGCCCTTCACATAAGCAAATAATATCATAATTCCTATTAAGATTTTTTTTGCTAAAGATGTAACAGAGGTCTTTTCCTATTCCTAAGTATATTTATGATCCAGCAAGTCTATATAATTTTAAAGTGACAGTCATTTTAAATATTTTTAAATAATTGTTTTCAAAATTATTTTAGCCTCATGTCTTCCTGGATGATGCTATTCAGGTTAATGCCACAGCTTCTCCTCAAACGTCCCAAGTCCCTTTTTTATGGTGTCACATGCAGTGCCCTGCAGTTCCTCTCACTCTCCTGGAAGAGTTATTTGTTGCAGATTTGCTGCCCAGGTGTCTTCTGGTATCTGGCATTATCTGTTTTTTCCCTATATTAAGGGAAATCATTAAAGGAAATTTGATAAATCAGATAGTAAGGTTTCTGCTCCGCTTACTACTATACATATTACCTTTCTTATAGTCTAATAAGGAGGATAGTCGGTAGCCTTTGAGGGTTAAATTTCTGATTCGGACAGTTTAATTCCTTCATCTGGTGCTGAAGTAGATTTATTCAGAGTCAAGCCTTTACACCCTTTAGTATTATTTAGGAGGGGTTGGTTTCTTGGTAGACTGCTACTCTGGTCGTTGTCACTCCTCAAGAATCAAGTAATATTTATATTCACTAGGTTTCATTGGTAAAGATTTCTCCTGTTCTCGATTATGCTAGGAGAATTTCTCAGGTATGGGAGAAGTCAAGGATTCCTTTTTCCCCATCTCCTGTCTGTATTAAAATGTCTCCTTTAATTATCAGCATGGTACTTAAAGTTGTATGAGCCTCTATTATTCTGATAAAGATAGATGCTCCTTCAGGATGGAGACCTTTATGGACATGTGCGGCATCCTTTGGTACGACGCCTGGTCTGATTCCAGTGAAAGGCCAATTTTTTCTTTCTGTCGCTAATGTTGTCTTTTGTTAAAGAAACCCTCCGCTAAATCTCATTTTGCAGGTAGGGTTTACCCCGAGCCAGGATCGGATCCTATGGGGGGGCAATCTATCTCAGTTTTTGTATTGCCTGGATATGAAAGGTCCTAGATCTCTAAAGGGGCTGTTGATACAGTATTACAAGGTTTCGATTTGGAATTCAACCCCTTCCTCCCAGGGGCAGGTTTTACCTCTTAGGATTATCTGTAGTCGGATAAGAAGAGACGCGTTCTTGTAATTTGTTTAGGGTCTTCCTCCCTGGGAGTGATGGTCCAGTTTCAGTTCTGGAACAGGGATTTGTTTATTTTCCATTCTGTTTTTGGTTACAGAGGGAACTTTTTGTCTTAATTTAGAACTGAATTGTCTAAACAGTTTCTTTGAGTACTGTCCTTCAAGATGGAGACTATTCACTCCATTCTTCCTTGGTGCAGAGGGTCAGTTTATAATGACCTTAGACCTAAAGGATGTGTACTCTCAGGTTCCCATTAAAGGGTTCTTCTTAGAATTTTTCTTTCTGTCCAAACTTTTTCAGTTTTTGGTTCAACAATGGCTTTGCCCCAGCTTCCTGAGTTTTCTAACAATGGTTCTGGGATTTCAGTGGCGGCCTGCCTGGCCGACATTTTGGTTAGGCGCCATCCTTCTTCAAGCACAATCTCATTCAGAGGTTTCTTTTATCTTGCTCATGTTTGGAAGTGGAGCTGGGAAAAAAGTCCCTTATCTCAGCTACAGGGTAGTCTGCGTAGGGACTATAATTGTTTTCCTATCGATGCACATCCTTTTGACAGAAAAGCCAATCCTGCTCTCTTCAGTCTACTGTTCGGCAGCTGCTGTTAAGTGTATGGAGATAATTGGTATGATGGGGCTTCCATGGACATCATCCATTGTATTTTGTTTGTGAGCTCTGCAGTTGGGCATGCTTAATCAGAGGAATGGGGATTATTCGGATGTCTCTGGGAATAGATCTAGACAACAAGAGTCTCTTCCCGTGATGGTTTTTCAGGAATCTCGGTCTCAGCACTCATGTTTCGGAGACCTTCCTGGGCATTTGGGATTGTGAACACCAGCCTGCCTGGGAGGACTCTGGGACTTGTTGAAGGCGCATGTATTTTTTTCGGGCCTTCAAAAATTAGACCTCTGTGGAAAAGTTTTTTCTAACTTTTATTAATTTGATATTGCCTCGGCTGGGGCTTCTTTTAGGAGAAAGATTTTTCAAGCACTAGTGCCTTCTGTTTAGATTACCTGTCTTGTCCCTCCCGTATCATCTGTGTCCTCTAGCTTCTAGCTTGGGTATTGATTCCAAACAGTAATTGATGATGATCCGTGGACTCACTGTGTCATTAGAAAACAAAATTTATGCTTACCTGATACATTTCTTTCTTTCTTGACACGGTGAGTCCATGACCCTCCCTTTTTTCAGTGTTTTTGATATAAACCTCAGGCACCACTGCACCTTGTGTTATTTCCTTTCTTTCCTTTTCCTTTGGTCGAATGACTGGGGATTGTGGGAAGGGAAGTGATACTTAACAGCTCTGCTGTGGTGCTCTTTGCCGCCTCCTGCTGGCCAGGAGTGATATTCCCAACAGTAATTGATTATGATCCGTGGAGTCACTGTGTCAAGAAAGAAATACATTTCAGGTAAGCATAAATTTCAGGTAAGCATAAATTTTGTTTTTTTCTCAGGCTTTTTGTGGGGTTTACACACACAATTAAAGTATATGCTGCCAAAAGTAAAACATAGACTTGCCAGAAACACGGGCCCACAAGCTCCATACGGAGCTTGATAAATGGGCCTCATAGACACCAATCAGCATTGCTGCCCCTGGGCCTACATATGTTTACACTTCAACTAATGATACCAAGAGAAAGTAGCACATTTCACAATAGAAGTAAATTAGAAATGTTTTATTTTTATTTTTTAAAAAGGGAATCTTTTCTTCCCCTTTTAAATCTTGAAAAACAGTCCAAATGGATGTTCAAAAGTTCTAAGCTGTAAAATTAGATTAAATCCAAAAATCATGTGGAATAAATGCAAAGTAACTGTGAGGTTCTCGCAGGACAAAGTTGGAAAACTTTGAAAACCTGCAATAATCTATTCAAATAGCTTTTCTAACAGGCTGCAATAGACCTACTGATATTGGCCTTGATTCAGTGAAAACATTTGTTAAATATTTTGCTGAAAAACCTTAGTGCAACATCACAGCTCACTGATTGTGAAATTCATAATAATATATACCTGCAACACAAAAATTATCCCAAAACCGTACAGAACATAAAAAAAAAATATCCCTCTATAAAACCGTCAATTCCATGTAAAAAACATAATTTATGCTTACCAGATAAATTCCTCTCCTTCCTGACAGGGAGAGTCCACAACTTCTTTCCTTACTGTTGGGAAATACAACACCTGGCCACCAGGAGGAGGCAAAAACACCCCAACCAAAGGCTTAAATATGCCTCCCACTTCCACTATTCCCCAATCATTCTGCCGAGGGAACAAGGAAAAGTAGGAGAAACATCAGGGTATAAAGGTGCCAGAAGAAATAATATAAAAAGGGAGACACCCATTAAAAAACAAATTACGGGTGGGATCGTGGACTCTCCCTGCCAAGAAGGAGAGGAATTTATCTGGTAAGCATAAATTGTTTTCCTTCCATAAGGCAGGGAGAGTCCACAACTTCATTCCTTACTGTTGGGAAAACTATACCCAAGCTCCAGAGGACACTGAATGAATAACGGGAGGGAACAAAAAATTAAATTATGCTTATCTGATAATTTTCTTTTCTTCAAACGGGGAGAGTCCACAGCTGCATTCATTACTTTTGGGATATACAGAACCTGGCCACCAAGAGGAGGCAAAGACACCCCAGACAAAAGCTTAAATACCTCCCCACTTCCCTCATCCCCCAGTCATTCTGCAGAGGGAACAAAGAACAGTAGGAGAAATATTAGGGTGAAAAAGGTACCAGAAGAATAACAACAAAAATTACGGCCGCCCCACACAAAATACACGGGCGGGGAGCTGTGGACTCTCCCCTTATGAAGAAAAGAACATTATCAGGTAAGCATAATTTAAGTTTTTCTTCATAAACGGGGAGAGTCCACAGCTGCATTAATTACTTTTGGGAAAATAATACCCAAGCTATAGAGGACACTGAATGCAAAACTGCCGGGTACAAAAAGGCACCATAGCCTAAAGCCACCCAAACTCCCGACAAAAAAACTGCGTCTTTAGAAGCAAAGGAACAAAACGAAAAAGGCCCGACAAGACAATCCTGCAAACAACACTTTCCCAAGAAAAGCAGGAAAAAGGAGAATAGAACCCAAAAACCGTAGAGAAAAAACTACCTGCCGAGGAAGGATCCACCGCGAAAACTCCCATCCAAGGGAGGCTCACAAAATCTTACTCTGATACGCGGTCAAAGATCAGAAAGATCCCGAACCCTCACTCCGGACAACAGACCCAGCACAACTAGACTCGTAATGTCCGAAGACAAAGGAATGAAAAATCCCCAACCAAGACTATCAGGAAGGAAAGGGGAGGGATTCAGCCCTCCCAAAAGAGCTCGGGTCCCAGAACCCAGACGCAGCTCCCTTCCCAAGACAAAGGACACTCCCAAAGGAGACCCTCTACAAATATGGCACATTAACACCTGGCAACCTGCCCGCAAGGCAGAAGGGAGAACCCCACTAACCAGAGGGAGAAAAGAACCTCCAAGCACCAGGCGAATACTGTGGAATGCCAAGTCCACCCCAGGAAGAGTAAACTTAAAACAAAATAAAACAGCTCACCCCACACAGATATGGAGTGGAAGCTGAAACAAAGGACACAAAGGGTAAAAAAACGAAGAAGGAACCAACCGGCCCTTATTGCCGGCCCAGCAAATATACAAATCTCTGAGAAGAGAAAAAAAAAAACTCCCATAGGAACATAAGATGTCCCCACACCGGGAAACTGGGCTGTCCCGAGACAGTCCAAAGGGATCTGGATACAGAACCAAATGCCCCATCAAAGACAAGGAACAAAATAATATCCCATGAGGAACCTCCCGGGTTACATCAATCAGAACAGACCTTGCACAACAGGCGATGCAACCCCAGCAAGGAAAATGTAGAACATCCATACTGAAGAGGACATAGCCACAGCTGGATCTGAACTCTTGACCTACAGCTTTCTAGCAGCAAAGTTCACCTCTAAACCATTGTGCGGCATCATGTCCAAGGTACCCTGGACACTGGATACTCCCGTATTACAGATACAGAGTGTGACAAATACACCCACAGCGAGATACAAACTCCCCACTTAAAAGATGCTAGGCAATGAAGAATGCCCCAGCTTTTTACCCAGGTAGGACTCCAAGGACTCTAGGGACAGCACCCACTAAGTTCAAAGACCAGGGCAAAATAGAAAAGAGAGCAAAGCTCAAATCTAGAAAAATTGGACTGAGCAGATAACAAAAATCTCCAAGATCCAACAAGGATTATTATTATTATTGGTTATTTGTAGAGCGAAAACAGATTTCGCAGCGCTAAGGATCAACTTCCCATAAGCTTCTACAGCACAAGGAACATACGATGAACAAGCATTCTAACCCCTGGCGGAGGAGGAGCGTACCCAGGAAAAAAGGAGACAACATAATATGCAAAACTCCAAAATATGGGAGCAAATGAGATCCGGGAGGAAGCAAAAAACCCCAAAGGGCCCAAACTTCCTGAAACCGATGACCAGAAGGCCAACCCCAAGGAAAAGGGACAACAAGCCCACACCACCTCGACCCAAAGGAAGAGATACCGTCATCAGGAAAAACGGAGACCTCAAAGGAAACCTCAAAAGAGGAGACGAAACGCCACCGGCACCACGGATTTCTATAGAAACCCAAACCCCTAACCCACTATGAGACTGAGAAAAACTCTAGCACCTGAAGAACAATAGGAGCCTACTGAGCACCCTGCAGCAGGATCCTAACCTCAGAACCCCCGCTAAACATGGATAGGACAAGTAGGACTGAGCACAATCCCCTCTGGCGCCCCCAGAAGATAAACGAGGACTAGCCTGGCCTCTAGGAAAACTATTTCTTGTAAGGGAGCAAGAAACAAAACTCAAAACCAGAGTGAGCCACTCGGCACCCCAACCGGACCAGCCAAGCATAACGTGCACCGCGTGGCGGACATAGGCCCCTAAGGACAGAAACTATTACCCAACCAAGTCCAGCCTGATACATAGGGCATCCAAGTACTATCCAAGGCCATTGAAAATCGCAACCCACAAGGGATAGACAATTTAAACAGACAAACGGCAGACATAACATGTCCGAACTCTTCATATAACTTCTGCAATAGCACCAATGCGACCACAAAATCGCTAGTATCAACTTCCAGAGAAGAAATATTTCCAACGGAAAAACTTACACCAACATGAGCTTTCAAAAATAAATAAAAAGTACATCCTAACCGGATCCAAATAAAAAAGGGCAACAACCGCAGGTTAACGCCCAGAAGAACGGACACACTAACAGGACCAGCCAGACAGAGATCCAAAGCGGGAAGAAGATACATAAAAGAAATATACGACAAGAAGATTGATTTATCCCCCGTCGTCTAACCCTGCTTGCCATCTGGAATGGAAGACCGAGGATCCCCCGACCCTTAAGGCCTGGGATCCTCTAGCATTGTCAAAACATGCCCAAACAGCACGCGAAGGCATGCAAGTCTATAATGAAAAGCAAGACTTACCTCCGCCGGGGCAACAAACGACCCTGGCCCCGAGGATTGAACCCCTGAAGCTTCAGGGTAAACCACTTCCCCAGAAGGCTGATCTGAACCAAACGATCCCACGCCTGACGAGCCCTAGTTACCGGAACCCAGACAAGGTGGAAATTGTAAATGCGCCAACGCCATTGATATGGCCATGCGGAACCGTGCCGTAACCTCTGGAGGAAACAAGCCACCTTCCGGAGAAGGATAAACAGCATTCAGGACACCTACATGTGTAGCAAAGGAAGGTTCTGGCGGGCACGCCTCCCGGGAAATGGAATCCCCAGAGGCGGATGGCTCAGCGGACTCTAAGATCCCTGATTCCGGAGAGCAGAGCACTAAAAAGCAGCATTCGGAACATAACTCATGGGCATGGATCACCCTTACATATTCTTATATTCTTCGCAAGAAGAAGATTCTGAATCGGAGACATCCGTCTCCAAAAATCAGAATCCTCCATAACTTTGAAATTATAAATATGGACAGAAAAAGAAAACTGCACCCTTTTACACCCCCAATGGCCCAGACTCTAGCAAAATAGAATCTCTCTGTCCCCACACGGTCAGGAATACAGAAATGGAGGACAGGAGCATAACCATGCCTGGTCACGAGGTGCGCCGTGCAGTCCAAGAAAAAGCGTGCCAGTCCGTAAAGGCCGCGCAACTTTCAATAAAGGCCTATGTTCCGAAAAAGCCACTAGCCCAAGTATCACTGCACATTAGCAGACAAATCACATAACAAACATGATTAAAGTCCGCCCCTGTTCAATAACCCCCCTCAGGAGATATTAACCCTTAATTCCATAAGATAAACGTAGTCCCACTGGGACCCTGACTTCTTCTTCATACATTACATTTCCATAATGAAAATAAAATGAAACGATCTTACCGGAATCTACGCCGTGGAATGGGAACACAGCCCTTCAAGTGTGACAGATAGTAGCGTCGCTTCTGACATGGACTTGAGTGAAGAAAGCAGGCAGTGAAACTCGTCAACGTTGATTGCTTATGGAGCTGTTTATATGAGTTGGGATGGTTTCGCAGAAAGGCTCTCCCTGCATCTCTGGACTCTAACTTTCATCCATGCTCTCACTGAGAGGCTGACAGGACTACTTAAAACTCCATTCCTATTCCAAAGAGTACTCCCCTCCATCAGAGACTACCGAAAACTTCTGACACTTCTCTGCCAACCTCCTGTGACGAAAGGCAAAGAATGACTGGGGGATGAGGGAAGTGGGGTAGGTATTTAAGCTTTTGGCTGGGGTGTCTTTGCCTCCTCCTAGTGGCCAGGTTTTGTATTTCCCAAAAGTAATGAATGCAGCTGTGGACTCTCCCTGTTTATGAAGAAAAAAGACACGGACCCTATTCTGAGGGCACCACAGCCTGCAAAACTTTTCTCCCGAAAGCTGCTTCAGCCGAAGCAAACACATCAAACTTGTAAAATTTAGAAAAAGTGTGTAAGGAGGACTAGGTAGCTGCCTTACAAAACTGATCCATAGAGGCTTTGTTCTTAAAAGCCCAGGAGGAAGCCACTGCTCTAGTGGAATGAGCCGTTTTCCTCTCAGGAGGCTGTTGCCCCGCTGTCTCATAAGCTAAGCGGATGACACTCCTCAACCAGAAAGATAGGGAAGTTGTAGTAGTCTTCTGCCCCTTACGCTTCCCCGTATAGATGACAAACAAAGAGGAAGATTGTCTGAATTCCTTAGTAGCCTGACGAAAGAACTTCAAGGCACGAACGATATCCAGATTGTGAAGCAAGCGTTCCTTCGCTAAAGAAGGATTAGGACACAAGGAAGGAACAACAATTTCTTAAATAATGTTACGGTTCAACACTACCTACCCTAATTTAGTACGTAAAACTGCCTTATCAGCATGGAAAACAAGATAAGGGGAGTCACATTGTAAAGCAGAAATCTAAGAAACTCTGCGCGCAGAGGCAATAGCCAGCAAAAAAAAAAACCTTCCAAAATAACAATTTAATGTCAACAGTATGCATAGGCTCAAACGGTGCCTGCTGAAAAACACTAAGAACAAGTTTAGGCTCCAAGGCGGAGCCCCAGATCTAAACACAGGTCTGATCCTAGTCAGAGCCTTAACAAAGGACTTCACATCCGGAAGCTCAACCAATCTCTTGTGCAGTAACACCGACAGGGCCGATATCTGTCCCTTCAGGGAACTAGCAGATAGACACTTCTCCAGTCCATCCTGGAGAAAAGAAAACACTCGGGCAACCTTAGCCTTATGCCAGGAAAAGCCACGCTCTTCACACCAGTGCAAGTAAGTCCTCCACACTTTATGGTAGATACGAGTAACTGGCTTACGAGCTTGAACCAGAGTGTCGACAACACTCTTAGAGAACCCTCTCTTGGCTAAGACTAAGAGTTCAATCTCCATGCAGTCAACCTCAGAGAATTTAGATTTTGATGAACGAAGGGACCCTGTATCAGCAGATCTCTGACAAGGTAACCTCCACTGAGGAGATGAGGACATCCCCACCTGATCCGCAAACCACGTCCCACAAATCCAATTGAGAGTCAGGGACCGGGAATAATTTTTTAAAAGTAGACGAGGGGGAAAAAGAAGATCCTATTCTTTACCATTCGTTACTAATAATGTTCGCCATCTTAACTGGCACAGGAAAAGTCAGAGTTACCTTCCTGTCTTTATAAACCCTCTCTAGTTTAGGGATCTTAGGTTCCTCAGGGAGTGTAGCGTCTGGAACCTCTAGCGTAGACAGAACCTCCTTTAATAAAAAAAAAAGGCAGATGCTCAGTTTTAAACCTAAAGGAGGGTTCCTCCGCTGAAGGAGGTTTAGAAACTAAAGTCTCTGACTGAAGCTACAGAGGTTAACTCATCCTCGGATAGCTGGGACATAGTAGCTAAATCCGACAAATATTTAGATGACTCTAGGTCAGGAGAACTATGTTTAAGTTTAAATGTTCTAGTATTATATCATTTTCTGCTATACAAAAGAAGAAGGTGCACTCTTACACAACTGAAAGCAACTGCCAGGGTGGTCTCATATCTCAGTATCAAACAGCCAAGCACTCACTGCTGATACAAGACCATTTTCATATATACATTTTTTATACGAAATATAACATTTATATTGATTAAAAAGGTTTTAAAAGGAATATGATATATGGCAAGGTGTATATGGAAGGAGTGGGCTCCAATGTATATATAGCTGTATGTATGTATGTATATGTGTGTGTATGTATATATATAATATATATATATATATATATATATATATAAATATTTGTGTGTAGAGGGTTAATTACTGAACTATATGTGTGATAATAAGAGTAAAGGTAACAAATTATAAGAAACTTCTATATAGATTAATTCAGAGGTGTTCAAAAAATAAAATATGGGTTTTGCGATGCATTTATGAAATTACTAATATTATTTTTGCTTGTAAAACTCAGCAGGAAAAAAAATCTTTCAGTGTTTCTCATTACACAGAGAGCGAATATATTAAATATTCATTCCCTTGCAGTTCCAGAAAAGACATATAACATTATATTTGGAATGTGTTTCCCCTGGAAAAATGAAGGCTCAGAAACTGTGAATTTAATTACCGAAACTGTAATGAGGGGAATTAATTAAAAGAGCTGCGTTGAGACAAATGGTTGTGACAAAAAAATTAAAATAAATCTGTACCCAAAACTTATTTAACCTCTGCATTAAGTTAACAAATTACTGTGTTCTAGAAGCAAAGGAATTAGTTCTCAAATTGAGAGAAAACCAATCTAAGACATGAGCATGTGTTGTCAGTGTTCTGTAAGATTCTACATAATCATTGTAAAGATATTAAAAGCTGTATCACATGGCACATTCATTTCTAGATACTCGTCATCATGTAGGCCATTAGCAGTGTACAGATGAGCATTAATTATCTCTGTATTGATACTTAACAGCATTATTCAGTGCAGCTTGTTCATTATCAATATAGAGATATTCATCATAATTATATAGTACAGTGTTCAGCACACTTGTCAGGGTATAGATAGTTATCATAATTGCACATAATTATTCATTATCAGAGTATACATACTCAGCATGCTTATATAGAACAGTGTGTGTTGTGGGAAATTAATACTGTGATGGGCCCTGGAGTGCCAGTGTAAATTGTTATGAATATGAATAAAGATTAGATATTTAAGAAACTCTCAAATCAGATAAGTCCTTTGGCTGTGCAACCCACCTGTCAGCCCCATACCCAAAAAAGACCTGCAATCAGGCCCCTGGCCCTTACACCCCTTCTGTCACCAGTGCCATCATCAGTACTCAGATCAGACCCCTTACACCCTTTATGTTAACAAAATTCCAACATCCGAACTCTAATCCTCTGTCAACAGCATACCAACATCAGTACTCAGATCAGATCCCTTACACCCCTCTGTCAACAGCATTCCCACATCAGTACTCAGATCAGACCCCTTACACCCCCTCTGTCAACAGCATTCCCACATCAGTACTCAGATCAGACCCCTTACACCCCTCTCAACAGCATTCCCATATCAGCACTCAGTGTATACCCCCTCTGTCAACAGCATTTCCACATCAGAACTCAGATCAGACCCCTTACACCCCCTCTGTCAACAGCATTCCCACATCAGAACTCAGATCAGACCCCTTACACCCCCTCTGTCAACAGCATTCCCACATCAGTACTCAGATCAGACCCCTTACAACCCTCTGTCAACAGCATTCCCACATCAGTACTAAGATCAGACCCCTTACACCGCTCTATGAACAGCATTCCCACATCAGTACTCAGATCAGACCCCTTACACCCCTCTGTGCACAGCATTCCCACATCAGTACTCAGATCAGACCCCTTACACCCCTCTATCAACAGAATTCCCACATCAGTACTCAGATCAGACCCCTTACACCCCTCTGTCAACTGCATTTCCACATCAGTACTCGGATCAGACCCCTTACACCCCTCTGTCAACTGCATTTCCACATCAGTACTCAGATCAGACCCCTGGGCCTGTCAGCCCCATGCCCACATTGGTATTTAGATTAGACCTCTGGCCTACAGCCCCTTGCTTGCCTTTCCTTAAGGCAGTGGCAATTGATCAGTTTCCATGCATGAAGCTTTACAAAGCAAGAACATGAGTGCTCAATATCCTTGCTGGTCACCTGTGGTGGAGTCAGCAGCAATGGGAAATAACTCTACCTGCATCGTATGTGACCCTCCTTGACCCCAGGTTTAATACACAGTTCTGTTTGATCATTCAGTAGCAGTAACCAGTGCATTCTGCTCATTGTCATTGTACAGATACTCATCATTTCACAGTGCAATGTGTTCATTATAAGTGTATAGATACTCAGAAAGGAACATGTATCAAGATTGTAGGTAGACAAGTAGAGAACCTATCTGCCTGCAAGCGCCCCCTGTGATGCAATGGGATTTTCCGCTCTCGCACAACCAATTGTGTGAGAACGGGGCATGTCAATCACCCTGAACATGCAAGTGTTAGGGTGATTGATCTTGCCACTTCTGAGGCTAAAGAAGCAGTTTGCAGTGGCAGATTCTCTAATGTTTAGCGTGCGCCACAAAGATTGTACTTATTATAAGTGTATAGATATGCAATCACTATACTGTATGTTTGTGTTTATTATCAGTTTATAGATACTCATGATTATTATACAGTGCAGTGTGCTTATTATTACTTTACGGACAGATAATGATCATCATTATACAATGTAGTATATTCATTATCAATGTATGGATACATTATTATTATTATTATTATTATTATTATACAGTGCAGTGTGCTTATTATCACTTTACAGATAGATAATGATCATCATTATACAATGCAGTATATTCATTATCAATGTATGGATATATTATTATTATTATTATTATTATACAGTGCAGTGTGCTCATTATCACTTTGCAGATAGATAATGATCATCATTATACAATGCAGTATATTCATTATCAATGTATGGATATATTATTATTAGGAATGCACCGAAATGAAAATTCGGGACCGAAACCGATACCGAAAATACAGGATGCCCCTGGCCGAAAACCGAAACGAAACCAAAATAGTTTTTTTCTTTTTTAACTACAGTGTGTGTGTGTGTAGCTGAGAGAGCTTGTAGGCGGGAAAGCTCCAATAAATGGACATGGTCACTTGTACAGTAGGGCGTGATCTGCAGTGAAACTGGAGCTCTATAAGGGAGAGCGTGGTTATAGCCAGACAACAATACGAGGTGGACATGTGTTTTGTTTTTGGGTGTAGTTATCCGTGCGATGGGCGTGGCTGCACCTGATCGTCTCTCATCGTATCTCCGCCTGGTTCGGGTCTCACACTGACCCGTCATTTTATATGTCCAGAGCCCCAAATAGAGTCTGCCTGTCACTTATAACCAGGACCACCGGACTTAGCTACAACCTTACGTGCAAGGTGGTTATAGAAAGTTACTGTGCTTTTTTGAATACACTGTCTGGTGGGTGCTAATTTGTATCAACTGTGTACGAGCTTGGGGCTTATGCATATATAGTGTGCACGCATATTTGCCTCAAGCGAATAGAATGTCTATGCACAAGAGGCTGATGTATGAGCACTATATATCAGGCTTATACATATTCACTGCATGTGCTTAGGGCTGTGTCTGATAATATCAAGTGTTTATAAACATGTTACTTATCCCCTTTGATTACTATATTCACTATTCAGAACTTTGGTTTCCTTCTCTGCTGATTTCAAATATCATCATGTCATGGTACTTATGTGTGTGCTCTGTGTACCATGCCAGTGCTTATGGATAGACATGTAACTCAATAGAATAGGGGAGGGCTGTACATTTTTAGCCATTTTGGTCCTCTTTGGGCCGAAATTGGAATTGCACATTTTCGGCAGCCCAAATTTTGGTGCATCGCTAGTATTATTCTTTATTTAGAAGAATCAGATTTAACCGTTTTTGTTTTGCTACCAATTATCAAAATAAAGTATAGTCCTAGAAAGCTATTATTATATGCAAAACAGTAAGTCAAGTAATGAACTCAAACAGCAGCTCTAGGCTGGCATCAAATTTGAAATAGGCTACACAATAATTTTACCAAAAATAAAAGGAAAAAAGCCCGAAAACCGAAATAACAAAAAATGCAATTTTCGGCCGAAACTTTCTGCGGCCGAAATTTCGGTGCATCCCTAATTATTATTATTATTATTATTATTATTATTATTATAATACAGTGCAGTGTGCTCATTATCACTTTACAGATAGATAATAATCATCATTATACAATGCAGTATATTAATTATCAATGTATGGATACATTATTATTATTATAATACAGTGCAGTGTGCTCATTATCATTTTGCAGTGAGGTTTGTTTATTCACACTGAGTATCATGGCATATGTAGTAGGTAGCTAGGGCATGTCATGGGCTATCATAGACAACTTGACAGGTTATATTGTTGGCTAGGAAAAAATATATGACGCAGCAACTTTTTACAATGCAAACAGAATAAAATTATTAAAATTGTTTCTATATTTAATGCAGCAGCCCAGTTTAAACATGGGTAACTCTTCCAAGGCCTGATAAACCAACTGTGCTATTAATCCGTTACCTTGGATTTTATACTCTTGTCCTGATAAGGATTATTTTATCTGAATAATGTCTACGCCGCGCCACTTCTTGCTGTGCTGATAAGTTTGGCCTGGTATTCAGAGGACAGATTACCTGTCAGGTCGATTCCTACTTTGCATTTCCAATTCTGCTTTGATTTTGTGTTTCCATTTTTTATTCTGTTGAGTGTAAAAATAAATAAAAGAAATCTCTATGTGCAGTCAATTAAATGGATGTGTTTATAGTGAGATATTTTACTCCATTATAGCTGTACTTTCGCCATTATGAGCATGCTGCATTGTATAATAATAAGGCGCATGAGGAGTATCTATACAATGACATTGAACAGCACTGTATAATGATTATGAGTATCTGAAGCCTGACGATGAACATTTTGCGCTGTGTGTAATGGTGCTGAATATCTATACACTGATAAAGAACAAACTGCCCTGTATAATGGTGTTGAATATCTATACACTGATAAAGAACAAACTGCTCTGTGTGTAATGGTGCTGAATATCTATACACTGATAAAGAACAAACTGCACTGTATAATGGTGCTGAATATCTATACACTGATAAAGAACAAACTGCACTGTATAATGGTGCTGAATATCTATACACTGATAAAGAACAAACTGCACTGTATAATGGTGCTGAATATCTATACACTGATAAAGAACAAACTGCACTGTATAATGGTGTTGAATATCTATACACTGATAAAGAACAAACTGCTCTGTGTGTAATGGTGCTGAATATCTATACACTGATAAAGAACAAACTGCACTGTATAATGGTGCTGAATATCTATACACTGATAAAGAACAAACTGCACTGTATAATGGTGCTGAATATCTATACACTGATAAAGAACAAACTGCACTGTATAATGGTGCTGAATATCTATACACTGATAAAGAACAAACTGCACTGTATAATGGTGCTGAATATCTATACACTGATAAAGAACAAACTGCACTGTATAATGGTGCTGAATATCTAGACTGATAAAGAACAAACTGCACTGTATGATGATGCTGAATATTTATACAATGATAATGCACACACTGCACTGTATAATGATGCTGAATATCTATACACTGATAAAGCACAAACTGCACTGTATAATGGTGCTGAATATCTATACACTGATAAAGAATAAACTGCACTGTATAATGGTGCTGAATATCTATAGACTGATAAAGAACAAACTGCACTGTATAATGGTGCTGAATATCTATACACTGATAAAGAACAAACTGCACTGTATAATGGTGCTGAATATCTAGACCGATAAAGAACACACTGCACTGTATAATGGTGATGAATATCTATAGACTGATAAAGAACAAACTGCACTGTATAATGGTGATGAATATCTGTAGACTGATAAAGAACAAACTGCACTGTATAATGGTGATGAATATCTATAGACTGATAAATAACAAACTGCACTGTATAATGGTGATGAATATCCATAGACTGATAAAGAACAAACGGCACTGTATAATGGTGCTGAATATCTATACACTGATAGTTAACACATACCACTCTAGTGGATACTAGATACTATATAGTTATGCTAAATATCTTTACACTGATAATGAGCAAATTGCACTGTGTATTGATGAGTATCAATAAACTGATAATGGCCATGTTGCAGTGGATAATGATCATGAGTATCTGTAGAAGGATGCTGAACATCTGCACTGTGTAATGGTGATGAGTATCTTTACACTGATAATCAGTACACATTGCCTTAGGATGCTGAGTATATATATGCACTGATAATCAGTACACTGTTCCTTAGGATGCTGAGTATATATTCACTGATTATCAGTACAATGTGCCGTAGGATGCAGAGTATATATGTACTGATAATCAGTACACTGTACCGTAGGATGCTGAGTATAAATGCACTGATAATCAGATCACTGTGCCGTAAGATTCTGAGTATATATGCACTGATAATCAGTACACTGTGCAGTAGGATGCTGAGTATAAATGCCATGATAATCAGTTCACTGTTCTGTAAGATGCTGAGTATATATGCACTGATAATCTGTACACTGTGCCGTAGAATGCTGAGTATATATGCACTGATAATCAGTACACTGTGCCGTAGAATGCTGAGTATATATGCACTGATAATCAGTACACTTTACCATAGGATGCTGAGTATATATGCACTGATAATCGGTTCACTGTGCCATAGGATGCTGAGTATATATGCACTGATAATCAGTACACTGTGCCGTAGGATGCTGAGTATAAATACACTGATAATCAGTTCACTGTGCCGTAAGATGCTGAGTATATATGCACTGATAATCAGTACACTTTACCATAGGATGCTGAGTATATATGCACTGATAATCGGTTCACTGTGCCATAGGATGCTGAGTATATATGCACTGATAATCAGTACACTGTGCCGTAGGATGCTGAGTATATATGCACTGATAATCAGTACACTGTGCCGTAGGATGCTGAGTATAAATACACTGATAATCAGTTCACTGTGCCGTAAGATGCTGAGTATATATGCACTGATAATCAGTACACTTTACCATAGGATGCTGAGTATATATGCACTGATAATCGGTTCACTGTGCCATAGGATGCTGAGTATATATGCACTGATAATCAGTACACTGTGCCGTAGGATGCTGAGTATATATGCACTGATAATCAGTACACTGTGCCGTAGGATGCTGAGTATAAATGCACTGATAATCAGTACACTGTGCCGTAGGATGCTGAGTATAAATACACGGATAATCAGTTCACTGTGCCATAGGATGCTGAGTATATATGCACTGATAATCAGTACACTGTGCCGTAGGATGCTGAGTATATATGCACTGATAATCAGTACACTGTGCCGTAGGATGCTGAGTATATATGCACTGATAATCAGTACACTGTGCCGTAGGATGCTGAGTATATATGCACTGATAATCAGTACACTGTGCCGTAGGATGCTGAGTATAAATACACTGATAATCAGTTCACTGTGCCGTAAGATGCTGAGTATATATGCACTGATAATCAGTACACTTTACCATAGGATGCTGAGTATATATGCACTGATAATCGGTTCACTGTGCCATAGGATGCTGAGTATATATGCACTGATAATCAGTACACTGTGCCGTAGGATGCTGAGTATAAATGCACTGATAATCGGTATACACTGTGCTGTAGGGTGCTGAGTAAATATGCACTGACAATCCGTACACTGTGCAGTTGGATGCTGAGTATATTTGCACTGATAATCAGTATACACTGTGCTGTAGGGTGCTGAGTAAATATGCACTGATAATCCGTACACTGTGCAATTGGATGCTGAGTATATTTGCACTGATAGTACACTACACTGTGCCGTAGGATGCTGAGTATATATATGCACTGATAATAAACCCTGTTTATGATGCTGAATATCTTTCTATATATTAATATGAACATTATGCACAGAGTAATGAGGATAATCATCTTCAGACTGATAATGCACATTTATTCCAAGTATTTCTAAACTTATCATGAACATGTTACAAAAAGAAAAATAAGTATTTGTAGATTGGTAATGAATTATTTTCTATATATTTTGATAATGATTCCTTATACTGGCAATAAGCATGTTGCATCATATAGTGATTATGAATATATATTACAAGATAATGAACAAACAGTACTATACGATGCTGATGAGTATCTTCACACTGATACTAAACACAATGCGCTGGGGAGTAATGTTCTGTATCTGTAAACATGTAATGAACATGCTGATGTGTGTGATCATATACTTGTGGTGGGCAGCTGGCATACTTGCGGCTACATGTAGTATTTAGAGGATGGCTCTGTTGCCTCCATCTTGGTGCGGTTACCTCTTTATAAGTGCAATGCTTTTGCATTTGGATTATTTCACTGGTTATAACACCTACTGTGCGCATGTTAAAACGAGGCATTTCTTTCTGTTAGCCCAGATCTGGACGCTATAGTACGTCTGGTGATTGCTCAGCTTTTTATTGTGCACGTGTTTGTAATTAATAAAGGTTAATAACATTTTACACTATGGGCTATTTACCTCAATTTTCTATGTATATTTCCTCTTTAATTAATAATTCTGGTTTTTCACCTCCTTTCTCCAACATAGGTGTGTCCGGTCCACGGCGTCATCCTTACTTGTGGGATATTCTCTTCCCCAACAGGAAATGGCAAAGAGCCCAGCAAAGCTGGTCACATGATCCCTCCTAGGCTCCGCCTACCCCAGTCATTCTCTTTGCCGTTGTACAGGCAACATCTCCACGGAGATGGCTTAGAGTTTTTTAGTGTTTAACTGTAGTTTTTATTATTCAATCAAGAGTTTGTTATTTTAAAATAGTGCTGGTATGTACTATTTACTCAGAAACAGAAAAGAGATGAAGATTTCTGTTTGTATGAGGAAAATGATTTTAGCACCGTAACTAAAATCCATGGCTGTTCCACACAGGACTGTTGAGAGCAATTAACTTCAGTTGGGGGAACAGTGTGCAGTCTCTTACTGCTTGAGGTATGACACATTCTAACAAGACGATGTAATGCTGGAAGCTGTCATTTTCCCTATGGGATCCGGTAAGCCATGTTTATTAAGATAGTAAATAAGGGCTTCACAAGGGCTTATTAAGACTGTAGACTTTTTCTGGGCTAAATCGATTCATTATTAACACATATTTAGCCTTGAGGAATCATTTATTCTGGGTATTTTGATATGATTATATCGGCAGGCACTGTTTTAGACACTTTATTCTTTAGGGGCTTTCCCTAATCATAGTCAGAGCCTCATTTTCGCGCCGGTATGGCGCACTTGTTTTTGAGGACAGCATGGCATGCAGCTGCATGTGTGTGGAGCTCTGATACATAGAAAAGTCTTTCTGAAGGCATCATTTGGTATCGTATTCCCCTTTGGGCTTGGTTGGGTCTCAGCAAAGCAGATTCCAGGGACTGTAAAGGGGTTAAATATAAAAACGGCTCCGGTTCCGTTATTTTAAGGGTTAAAGCTTCCAAATTTGGTGTGCAATACTTTTAAGGCTTTAAGACACTGTGGTGAAATTTTGGTGAATTTTGAACAATTCCTTCATACTTTTTCGCAATTGCAATAATAAAGTGTGTTTAGTTTAAAATTTAAAGTGACAGTAACGGTTTTATTTTAAAACGTTTTTTGTGCTTTGTTATCAAGTTTATGCCTGTTTAACATGTCTGAACTACCAGATAGATTGTGTTCTGACTGTGGGGAAACCAAGGTTCCTTCTCATTTAACTATATGTATTTTATGTCATAAAAAAATTTAGTAAAAATGATGCCCAAGATGATTCCTCAAGTGAGGGGAGTAAGCATGGTACTGCATCATCCCCTCCTTCGTCTACACCAGTCTTGCCCATACAGGAGGCCCCTAGTACATCTAGTGTGCCAATACTCCTTACTATGCAACATTTAACGGCTGTAATGGATAATTCTATCAAAAACATTTTAGCCAATATGCCCACTTATCAGCGAAAGCGCGACTGCTCTGTTTTAGAAAATTCTGTAGAGCATGAGAACGCTGATGATATGGTTTCTGAAGGGCCCCTACACCAGTCTGAGGGGGCCAGGGAGGTTTTGTCTGAGGGAGAAATTTCAGATTCAGGAAACATTTCTCAACAAGCTGAACCTGATGTGATTACTTTTAAATTTAAGTTGGAACATCTCCGCGCTCTGCTTAAGGAGGTGTTATCCAATTTGGATGATTGTGATTATCTGGTCATTCCAGAACCACTATGTAAAAGGAAAAGTTCTTAGAGGCCCCGGGGCCCCCCGAAGCTTTTCCTATATCCAAGCGGGTGGCGTACATTGTTAGTAAAGAATGGGACAGGCCCGGTATACCTTTAGTACCTCCCCCCATATTTATAAAATTGTTTTCCTATAGTCGACCCCAGAAAGGACTGATGGCAGACAGTCCCCAAGGTCGAGGGGGCGGTTTCTACTCTACACAAGCGCGCCACTATACCCATAGAAGATAGTTGTGCTTTCCAAGATCCTATGGATAAAAAATTAGAAGGTCTGCTAAAGATGTTTGTTCAGCAAGGTTCCCTTCTACAACCAATTGCATGCATTGTCCCTGTCACTGCAGCCGCGTGTTTCTAGTTTGATGAGCTAGGAAAGGCGATTATTAGTAATTCTTCTTCTTATGAGGAGATTATGGACAGAATTCGTGCTCTTAAATTGGCTAATTCTTTCACCCTAGACGCCACCTTGCAATTGGCTAGGTTAGCGGCCAAAAAATTCTGGGTTTGCTATTGTGGCGCAGAGCGCTTTGGTTAAAATCTTGGGCAGCGGATGCGTCTTCCAAGAACAAATTGCTTGACATTCCTTTCAAGGGGAAAACACTCTTTGGCCCTGACTTGAAAGAGATTATCTCTGATATCACTGGGGGCAAGGGCCACGCCCTTCCTCAGGATAGGTCTTTTCAAGACCAAAAATAAACCTAAGTTTCGTCCCTTTCGCAGAAACGGATCAGCCCCAAGGGCTACGTCCTCTAAGCAGGAAGGTAATACTTCTCAAGCCAATCCAGCCTGGAGACCTATGCAAGGCTGGAGCAAAGGAAAGCAGGCCAGGAAACCTGCCACTGCTACCAAGACAGCATGAAATGCGGGCCCCCGATCCGGGACCGGATCTGGTGGGGGGCAGACTCTCTCTCTTCGCTCAGGCTTGGGAAAGAGATGTTCTGGATCCTTGGGCGCTAGAAATAGTCTCCCAAGGTTATTCTCTGGAGTTCAAGGGGCTTCCTCCAAGGGGGAGGTTCCACAGGTCTCAGTTGTCTTCAGACCACATAAGAAGACAGGCATTCTTACATTGGGTAGAAGACCTGCTAAAAATGGGAGTGATTCATCCTGTTCCATTAGGAGAACAAGGGATGGGGTTCTACTCCAATCTGTTCATAGTTCCCAAAAAAGAGGGAACGTTCAGACCAATCTTAGATCTCAAGATCTTGAACAAGTTTCTCAAGGTTCCATCGTTCAAGATGGAAACCATTCGAACACTTCTTCCTTCCATCCAGGAAGGTCAATTCATGACCAAGGTGGATTTCAAGGATGCGTATCTACATATTCCTATCCACAAGGAACATCATCGGTTCCTAAGGTTTGCATTCCTGGACAAGCATTTCCAGTTCGTGGCATTTTCTTTCGGATTAGCCACTGCTCCTAGGATTTTCTCATAGGTACTAGGGTCCCTTCTGGCGGTGCTAAGACCAAGGGGCATTGCTGTAGTACCTTACTTGGACGACATTCTGATTCGAGCGTCGTCCCTTCCTCAAGTAAAGGCTCACACGGACATTGTCCTGGCCTTTCTCAGATCTCACGGATGGAAAGTGAACGTGGAAAAGAGTTCTCTATCTCCGTCAACGAGGGTTCCCTTCTTGGGAACTATAATAGACTCCTTAGAAATGAGGATTTTTCTGACAGAAGCCAGAAAAACAAAACTTCTAGACTCTTGTCGGATACTTCATTCCGTTCCTCTTCCTTCCATAGCGCAGTGCATGGAAGTGATAGGTTTGATGGTAGCGGCAATGGACATAGTTCCTTTTGTGCGCATTCATCTAAGACCATTACAACTGTTCATGCTCAGTCAGTGGAATGGGGACTATTCAGACTTGTCTCCGAAGATACAAGCAAATCAGAGAACCAGAGACTCATTCCGTTGGTGGCTGTCCCTGGACAACCTGTCACAAGGGATGACCTTCCGCAGACCAGAGTGGGTCATTGTCACGACCGACGCCAGTCTGATGGGCTGGGGCGCGGTCTGGGGATCCCTGAAAGCTCAGGGTCTTTGGTCTCGGGTAGAATCTCTTCTACCGATAAATATTCTGGAACTGAGAGCGATATTCAATGCTCTCAAAGCTTGGCCTCAGCTAGCGAGGGCCAAGTTCATACATCAACCATCAGGGGGGAACAAGGAGTTCCCTAGCGATGGAAGAAGTGACCAAAATCATTCTATGGGCGGAGTCTCACTCCTGCCACCTGTCTGCTATCCACATCCCAGGAGTGGAAAATTGGAAAGCGGATTTTCTGAGTCGTCAGACATTGCATCCGGGGGAGTGGGAACTCCATCCGGAAATCTTTGCCCAAGTCACTCAACCGTGGGGCATTCCAGACATGGATCTGATGGCCTCTCGTCAGAACTTCAGAGTTCCTTACTACGGGTACAGATCCAGGGATCCCAAGGCGGCTCTAGTGGATGCACTAGTAGCACCTTGGACCTTCAAACTAGCTTATGTGTTCCCGCCGTTTCCTCTCATCCCCAGGCTGGTAGCCAGGATCAATCAGGAGAGGGCGTCTGTGATTTTGATAGCTCCTGCGTGGCCACGCAGGACTTGGTATGCAGATCTGGTGAATATGTCATCGGCTCCACCATGGAAGCTACCTTTGAGAGACCTTCTTGTTCTAGGTCCGTTCGACCCACTCCAGCTGACTGCTGGGAGATTGAACGCTTGATCTTATCAAAGCGAGGGTTCTCAGATTACCACATAATTTGGTATATCTGTTGGTGTGAATCTGCAGGATTCCCTTGGGACAAGGTTAAGATTCCTAAGAGTCTATCCTTCCTTCGAGAAGGATTGGAAAAAGGATTATCTGCAAGTTCCTTGATGGGACAGATTTCTGCCTTGTCTGTGTTACTTCACAAAAAGCTGGCAGCTGTGCCAGATGTTCTAGCCTTTGTTCAGGCTCTGGTTAGAATCAAGCCTGTTTACAAAATTTTGACTCCTCCTTGGAGTCTCAACCTAGTTCTTTCAGTTCTTCAGGGGGTTCCGTTTGAACCCTTACATTCCGTTGATATTAAGTTATTATCTTGGAAAGTTTTGTTTTTGGTTGCAATTTCTTCTGCTAGAAGAGTTTCAGAATTATCTGCTCTGCAGTGTTCTTCTCCTTATCTGGTGTTCCATGCAGATAAGGTGGTTTTGCGTACTAAACCTGGTTTTCTTCCAAAAGTTGTTTCTAACAAAAACATTAACCAGGAGATAGTTGTGCCTTCTTTGTGTCCTAATCCAGTTTCAAAGAAGGAACGTTTGTTGCACAACTTGGATGTAGTTCGTGCTCTCAAATTTTACTTAGCAGCTACTAAGGATTTCAGACAAACTTTGTCTTTGTTTGTTGTTTATTCTGGTAAACGGAGAGGTCAAAAAGCAACTTCTACCTCTCTCTCCTTCTGGATTAAAAGCATTATCCGATTGGCTTATGAGACTGCCGGACGGCAGCCTCCTGAAAGAATCACAGCTCACTCCACTAGGGCTGTGGCTTCCACATGGGCCTTCAAGAACGAGGCTTCTGTTGATCAGATATGTAAGGCAGCGACTTGGTCTTCACTGCACACTTTTTCTAAATTTTACAAATTTGATACTTTTGCTTCTTCTGAGGCTATTTTTGGGAGAAAGGTTTTGCAAGCCGTGGTGCCTTCCATTTAGGTGACCTGATTTGCTCCCTCCCTTCATCCGTGTCCTAAAGCTTTGGTATTGGTTCCCACAAGTAAGGATGACGCCGTGGACCGGACACACCTATGTTGGAGAAAACAGAATTTATGTTTACCTGATAAATTACTTTCTCCAACGGTGTGTCCGGTCCACGGCCCGCCCTGGTTTTTTTAATCAGGTCTGATAATTTATTTTCTTTAACTACAGTCACCACGGTAACATATGGTTTCTCCTATGCAAATATTCCTCCTTAACGTCGGTCGAATGACTGGGGTAGGCGGAGCCTAGGAGGGATCATGTGACCAGCTTTGCTGGGCTCTTTGCCATTTCCTGTTGGGGAAGAGAATATCCCACAAGTAAGGATGACGCCGTGGACCGGACACACCGTTGGAGAAAGTAATTTATCAGGTAAACATAAATTCTGTTTTTTTTAACACAGGATGGTGCTTGTGCCCTCAGTGTGCACTTCAGCTGGGATTAGCAAGACTCCATACTGAGAACCTGCTGAGTTAGTGTCATATGTCCTCTTGCTGTCTTTCGCTGCTCTTAACTCAGGGTTTGACAAACCCAGGAGCCTGGGCACCACTGGCTCCTAGAATTTTACCGCTGGCTCCTAACTTTTTGATTTATTCTCCATATATCTATATACAAGTCCCACTGTCTGGCTCCTAAATATTGTTACTGGCTCCTACTTGCCCTCTCCTTTAGATTTCTTTATTTCATCAACTTCCTGTCATATCTTTCATTTTATCTCCCTCTCTATCTCTTTTCCTTCATGCAATAATTTACAAGAAATGCCTTAAAGCCGTTACCCTTATATTGCACTACAGTTTTTAGGTGTCATGTCATGGTATGGTACTATACCTGGAATAGAATGTTACAAATGTGTTCAGCTATGTTCAGTAGCAAAGTGCCAATCTGCTGTAGAAATTAGAATTGGCTATTCATTTACCATTTCCTTACTCCGATGCATCCCTTTTGTAGATGTGTGTTGTGCTAATGATGTTGAATTTCAGCCATTTCCCTTGGCATCCTTGATTATATTACTAGACAAATGTGGTCTTATAGGATTATTAATGGCTTCACAATCAGATTTTGTGTCGGCAATCTATGAAGACAAGCCATTTATTTATTGTGGCCAGTGATACATGATGCTTTTATGTTCTAGTCTCTCAGTATGTGAATTAGATTTCCCTCATAGTGTTGTTTTATTTTTAGGTTTAGCTTTATAGTTGTTGTATATATTTATTGCTATACCTGTGGGTGTTCAGCAGACAGGAGGAAATTGGGGAGTATTTTGGTAATATGATACATTTGCAGCTGTAGAGGAGACACAAGTTATCATATATTAAAAGAAAAAGGCCTAGACTACGAGTTTTGCATTAGAGGCTGTTCGGTGCTAATGAGCAGTTTTGTCTCACCGCTCAGCTCATTACTGCACTCCAATACCAGCGCTGCTTAAGTCAGCGGTGAGCTGGTCGTACGTGCTCGTGCACGATTTCCCCATAAGAATCAACGGGGAGAGCCGGCTGAAAAAACACAATAAAGCTCCTTAACGCAGCCCCATTGATTCCTATGGGAAATAAAAGTTATGTCTACACCTAACACCCTAACATGAACCCTGAGTCTAAACACCCCTAATCTTACACTTATTAACCCCTAATATGCCGCCCCTACATTATAATTATTAACCCCTAATCTGCCGCTCTGGACACCGCCACCACCTACATTATACTTATGAACCCAAATCTGCTGCCCCCAACATCGCCGACACCTACATACTATTTATTAACCCCTAATCTGCCGCCCCCAATGTCGCCGCAACCTACCTACATTTATTAACCCCTAATCTGCCGCCCCCAACGTCGCCACCACTATATTAAAGTTATTAACCCCTAAACCTAAGTCTAACCCTAACACCTCCTAACTTAAATATATTTACAATACATCTAAATAAAATGACTATCATTAACTAAATTATTCCTATTTAAAACTAAAAACTTACCTATAAAATAAACCCTATGATAGTTCCAATCAGCCAATAGAATGCAAGCTCAATCCTATTGGCTGATTGAATCAGCCAATAGGATTGAACTTCAATCCTATTGGCTGATTGCATTAGCCAATAGGATTTTTCTACCTTAATTCCGATTAGCTAATAGAATTTTATCAGCCAATCGGAATCTAAGGGACGCCATCTTGGATGACGTCACTTAAAGGTACCTTCATTCAGCTTTAGTCGTCGGATGAAGAGGATGCTCCACGTCGGATGTCTTGAAGATGGACCCGCTCCGCGCCGGATGGATGAAGATAGAAAATGCTGTCTGGATGAAGACTTCTGCCTGTCTGGAGGACCACTTCGCCCGGCTTGGATGAAGACTTCTCGCTTCTTCGTTGAGGACTTCGGCCCAGCTTGGATGAAGACTTCTCCCGGTAAGTTGATCTTCAGGGGGTTAGTGTTAGGTTTTTTAAGGGTGTATTGAGTGGGTTTTATTTTTAGGTTAGGGACTTTGGGCCTGCAAAAGAGCTAACTGCCCTTTTAAGGACAATGCCCATCCAAATGCCCTTTTCAGGGCAACGGGGAGCTTAGTTTTTTTTAGATAGTATTCTATTTGGGGGTTTGGTTGTGTGGGTGGTGGGTTTTACTGTTGGGGGGGTTCTTTGTATTTTTTTTACAGGTAAAAGAGCTGATTATTTTGGGGCAATGCCCCGCAAAAGGCCCTTTTAAGGGCTGTTGGTAGTTTAGTTTAGGCTAGGTTTTTTTTTATTTTGGGGGGGCTTTTTTATTTTAATAGGGCTATTAGATTAGGTGTAATTAGTTTAAATATCTGTAATTTGTTTATTATTTTCTGTAATTTAGTGGGGTGTTTTTTTTGTACTTTAGCTAATTTAATTTAGGTAATTATATTTAATTTAGTTAATTTATTTATAATGTAGTGTTAGGTGTTATTGTAACTTAGGTTTTATTTTACAGGTACTTTTGTCTTTATTTTAGCTAGGTAGTTATTAAATAGTTAATAACTATTTAATAACTATTCTACCTAGTTAAAATAAATACAAACTTGCCTGTAAAATAAAAATAAACCCTAAGCTAGCTACAATGTAACTATTAGTTATATTGTAGCTAGCTTAGGGTTTATTTTATAGGTAAGTATTTAGTCTTAAATAGGAATAATTTAGTTAATGATAGTAATTTTATTTAGATTTATTGTAATTATATTTAAGTTAGGGGGTGTTAGGGTTAGGTTTAGTGGTTAAAAACTTTAATATAGTGGCGGCGACGTTGGGGGTGGCAGATTAGGGGTTAATAAATGTAGGTAGGTTGCGGCGACATTGGGGGCGGCAGATTAAGGGTTAATAAATAGTATGTAGGTGTCGGCGATGTTGGGGGCAGCAGATTAGGGGTTAATACATATAATGTCGGTGGCGGCAGTGTCCGGAGCGGCAGTTTAGGGGTTAACATTTTTATTATAGTGTTTGCGATGCGGGAGTGCCTCGGTTTAGGGGTTAATAGGTTTTTAGCACTTTAGTTATGAGTTTTATGTTACGGCGTTGTACCATAAAACTCATAACTACTGACTTTTAAATAGGTTAGGACTCTTGACAGGGTAGGCTGTACCGCTCACTTTTTGGCCTCCCAGGACAGACTCATAATATCAGCGCTATGGAAGTTCCATAGAAAAAAGACTTTACGAAGTTTACGTAAGTCGTTTTGTGGTAAGGCCAAAGAAGTGTGCGGTGACCCTAAACCTTCAAGACTCGTAATACCAGCGGTAGTAAAAAAGCAGCGTTAGGACCTCTTAACGCTGCTTTTTTACCCTAACGCACAACTCGTAATCTAGGCGATAGAGTTTTCAATTGAGTTTCACAAGAATGAAAATTAAACATATTTTATATTTTGTTTCTCTTTAATTCTAACTCTGTGCTTGTGTATATATGTGTGTGTGTGTGTGTGTGTGTGTGTGTATATATATATATATATATATATATATATATATATATATATATATATATATATATATTTACTGTATATATCCCTTTTAATCAGCAGTAGTTAAAGGGACGTAAAACCCAATTTTTTTCATTCATGATTTAGATAGAACATAACATTTTAAACAACTTTCTAATTTACTTCTATTATCATATTTTCTTCGTTTTCTTGTTATCCTTATTTGAAAAGCAGAAATGTAAGCTCAAGAGTGTGCACGTGTCTGCAGCACTATATAGCAGCAGTTTTGCAACAATGTTATACATTAGCAGGAGCACTAGATGGCAGCACTGTTTCCTGTCATGTAGGGCTTCAGGCATGTGCACGCTACCTACCTAGGTATCTCTTTAACAAAGAATAACATGAGAATGAAACATTTTTTGATAATAGAAGTAAATTGGAAACTTTTAAACAATTGTATTCTCTATCTGAATAAGGAAAGACTATGAATATAAAAACAACATGGCACATAAAACATGCCCTTTTGCTTATAAAACAGCTTAAGGGAATGAGAAACAGAACATTTTTCTTTCATGATTCAGATACAGCAAGCGATTTTAATCAGCTTTCCAATTTACTTGTATTATCAAATGTTCTTTGCTCTCTTTGCATCTTTTGCTGAAAAGCAGGGATGTAAACTCAGGAGTGTGCACACATCTGTAGCATTAAATGTCAGCAGTTTTGCATAAATGTTATCCATTTGCAAGATCCCTAGATTGCAGCACTATTTCCTGCCATGTAGGGCTCCAGACACCTACCTAGGGGTATCTTCAACAAAGAATATATCATGGGAACAAAGCAAATTTTAAATAGAAGTAGACGTTTAATAAAAATGGTATTCTCTGTCTGAATCACAAAAGAAACTGTTTGGGTTTCCTATAGCTTTAAAGGGATTTGAAACTCAGAACTGAATTTCCTATTAAAAAAGGTTTAATTAAAGGGACACTGCACCCAATTTTCTTTCTTTCGTGATTCAGATAGCGCATGCAATTTTAAGCAACATTCTGATTTACTCCTATTATCAATTTTTCTTCGTTCTCTTGCTATCTTTATTTGAAAAAAATGCATCTAAGCTGGGTTTTTTGGTTCAGTACTCTGGACAGCACTTTTTTATTGGTGCATGAATTTATCCACCATATAGTCAGAACAACCCAGGTTGTTCACTAAAAATGGGCCGGCATCTAAACTTACATTCTTGCATTTCAAATAAAGATACCAAGAGAATCAAGAACATTTGACAATAGGAGTAAATTAGAAAGTTGCTTAAAATTTCATGCTCTATCTGAATCACAAAAGTAAAATTTTTTGGGTTCAGTTTCCCTTTAAAGGGATTTTCTTTCTTAGGCCTAGATTTGGAGTTTGGCGTTAGCCGTGAAAACCAGCGTTAGAGGCTACTAACGCTGGTTTTAGGCTAACTCCGGTATTTGGAGTCACTCAAAATAGGGTCTAACGCTCACTTTTCAGCCGCTACTTTTCCATACCGCAGATCCCCTTACGTAAATTGCGTATCCTATCTTTTCAATGGGATCTTTCTAACTCCGGTATTTAGAGTCGTGTCTGAAGTGAGCATTAGACATCTAACGACAAAACTCCAGCCGCAGGAAAAAAGTCAGTAGTTAAGAGCTTTCTGGGCTAACGCCGGTTTATAAAGCTCTTAACTACTGTGCTCTAAAGTACACTAACACCCATAAACTACCTATGTACCCCTAAACCGAGGTCCCCCCACATCGCCGCAACTCGATTAAATTTTTTTAACCCCTAATCTGCCGACCGCCACCTACGTTATACTTATGTACCCCTAATCTGCTGCCCCTAACACCGCCAACCCCTGTATTATATTTATTAACCCCTAACCTGCCCCCCACAACGTCGCCTCCACCTGCCTACACTTATTAACCCCTAATCTGCCGACCGGAGCTCACCGCTATTCTAATAAATGTATTAACCCCTAAAGCTAAGTCTAACCCTAACACTAACACCCCCCTAAGTTAAATATAATTTTAATCTAACGAAATTAATTAACTCTTATTAAATAAATTATTCCTATTTAAAGCTAAATACTTACCTGTAAAATAAATCCTAATATAGCTACAATATAAATTATAATTATATTATAGCTATTTTAGGATTTATATTTATTTTACAGGTAACTTTGTATTTATTTTAACCAGGTACAATAGCTATTAAATAGTTAAGAACTATTTAATAGCTAAAATAGTTAAAATAATTACAAAATTACCTGTAAAATAAATCCTAACCTAAGTTACAATTAAACCTAACACTACACTATCAATAAATTAATTAAATAAACTACCTACAATTACCTACAATTAACCTAACACTACACTATCAATAAATTAATTAAATACAATTCCTACAAATAAATACAATTAAACTAGCTAAAGTACAAAAAATAAAAAAGAACTAAGTTACAAAAAATAAAAAAATATTTACAAACATAATAAAAATATTACAACAATTTTAAACTAATTACACCTACTCTAAGCCCCCTAATAAAATAACAAAGCCCCCCAAAATAAAAAAAATGCCCTACCCTATTCTAAATTACTAAAGTTCAAAGCTCTTTTACCTTACCAGCCCTGAACAGGGCCCTTTGCGGGGCATGCCCCAAAGAATTCAGCTCTTTTGCCTGTAAAAAAAAACATACAATACCCCCCCCCCAACATTACAACCCACCACCCACATACCCCTAATCTAACCCAAACCCGCTTAAATAAACCTAACACTAAGCCCCTGAAGATCTTCCTACCTTATCTTCACCATACCAGGTTCACGATCCGTCCTGAAGAGCTCCTCCGATGTCCTGATCCAAGCCCAAGAGGGGGGCTGAAGAGGTCCATGATCCGGCTGAAGTCTTCATCCAAGCGGGAGCTGAAGAGGTCCATGATCCGGATGAAGTCTTCATCCAAGCGGGAGCTGAAGAGGTCCATGATCCGGATGAAGTCTTCTATCAACGGCATCTTCAATCTTCTTTCTTCGGGAGCCATCATCTTCCATCCGACGCGGAACATCCTCTTCTCCCGACGCCTACTAGCCGAATGACGGTTCCTTTAAGGGACGTCATCCAAGATGGCGTCCCTCGAATTCCGATTGGCTGATAGGATTCTATCAGCCAATCGGAATTAAGGTAGGAATATTCTGATTGGCTCATGGAATCAGCCAATCAGAATCAAGTTCAATCCGATTGGCTGATCCAATCAGCCAATCAGATTGAGCTTGCATTCTATTGGCTGTTCCGATCAGCCAATAGAATGCGAGCTCAATCTGATTGGCTGATTGGATCAGCCAATCGGATTGAACTTGATTCTGATTGGCTGATTCCATCAGCCAATCAGAATATTCCTACCTTAATTCCGATTGGCTGATAGAATCCTATCAGCCAATCGGAATTCGAGGGACGCCATCTTGGATGACGTCCCTTAAAGGAACCGTCATTCGGCTAGTAGGCGTCGGGAGAAGAGGATGTTCCGCGTCGGATGGAAGATGATGGCTCCCGAAGAAAGAAGATTGAAGATGCCGTTGATAGAAGACTTCATCCGGATCATGGACCTCTTCAGCTCCCGCTTGGATGAAGACTTCAGCCGGATCATGGACCTCTTCAGCCCCCCTCTTGGGCTTGGATCAGGACATCGGAGGAGCTCTTCAGGACGGATCGTGAACCTGGTATGGTGAAGATAAGGTAGGAAGATCTTCAGGGGCTTAGTGTTAGGTTTATTTAAGCGGGGTTTGGGTTAGATTAGGGGTATGTGGGTGGTGGGTTGTAATGTTGGGGGGGGGGTATTGTATGTTTTTTTTTACAGGCAAAAGAGCTGAATTCTTTGGGGCATGCCCCGCAAAGGGCCCTGTTCAGGGCTGGTAAGGTAAAAGAGCTTTGAACTTTAGTAATTTAGAATAGGGTAGGGCATTTTTTTTATTTTGGGGGGCTTTGTTATTTTATTAGGGGGCTTAGAGTAGGTGTAATTTAGTTTAAAATTGTTGTAATATTTTTCTTATGTTTGTAAATATTTTTTTATTTTTTGTAACTTAGTTCTTTTTTATTTTTTGTACTTTAGCTAGTTTATTTAATTGTATTTATTTGTAGGAATTGTATTTAATTAATTTATTGATAGTGTAGTGTTAGGTTAATTGTAGGTAATTGTAGGTAGTTTATTTAATTAATTTATTGATAGTGTAGTGTTAGGTTTAATTGTAACTTAGGTTAGGATTTATTTTACAGGTAATTTTGTAATTATTTTAACTATTTTAGCTATTAAATAGTTCTTAACTATTTAATAGCTATTGTACCTGGTTAAAATAAATACAAAGTTACCTGTAAAATAAATATAAATCCTAAAATAGCTATAATATAATTATAATTTATATTGTAGCTATATTAGGATTTATTTTACAGGTAAGTATTTAGCTTTAAATAGGAATAATGTATTTAATAAGAGTTAATTAATTTCGTTAGATTAAAATTATATTTAATTTAGGGGGGGTGTTAGTGTTAGGGTTAGACTTAGCTTTAGGGGTTAATACATTTATTAGAATAGCGGTGAGCTCCGGTCGGCAGATTAGGGGTTAATGTTTGAAGTTAGGTGTCGGCGATGTTAGGGAGGGCAGATTAGGGGTTAATACTATTTATTATAGGGTTAGTGAGGCGGATTAGGGGTTAATAACTTTATTATAGTAGCGCTCAGGTCCGGTCGGCAGATTAGGGGTTAAGTGTAGGCAGGTGGAGGCGACGTTGTGGGGGCAGATTAGGGGTTAATTAATATAATATAGGGGTCGGCGATGTTAGGGCAGCAGATTAGGGGTACATAGGGATAATGTAAGTAGCGGCGGTTTACAGAGCGGCAGATTAGGGGTTAATAATAATATGCAGGGGTCAGCGATAGCGGGGGTGGCAGATTAAGGGTTAATAAGTGTAAGGTTAGGGGTGTTTAGACTCGGGGTACATGTTAAGGTGTTAGGTGCAGATGTAGGAAGTGTTTCCGCATAGCAAACAATGGGGCTGCGTTAGGAGCTGAACGCGGCTTTTTTGCAGGTGTTAGGTTTTTTTTCAGCTCAAACAGCCCCATTGTTTTCTATGGGGGAATCGTGCACGAGCACGTTTTTGAGGCTGGCCGCTTGCGTAAGCAACTCTGGTATCGAGAGTTGAAGCTGCGTTAAAAATGCTCTACGCTCCTTTTTTGGAGCCTAACGCAGCCTTTATGTGGACTCTCAATACCAGAGTTATTTTTATGGTGCGGCCAGAAAAAAGCCGGCGTTAGCTACGCGGGTCGTTACCGACAAAACTCCAAATCTAGGCCTAAATGAGCACTTAGAAATTCTCAGTGAAGCCACTGCCTGCAGCTAGATAAAAAAAACAGACATAACTGACAGTAAACACCTTGTAATTACAAGACATTTCTGTTGTGTTGATATAAAATAACATAACAGCCAAGTCTTAATGTTTTTAAAACAAACGAATATCCTTTTTACTGCAATTATTTTACACTCAAAAAAAGTTAAATAAAAAGGGTCAAAATAAATAATGAAATGTATTGTAAAGTTGTTTCGTTATTATGCATAACTAAATAAACTTTTATATAAAAATCTTTAAGTTTTACTGTACTGCAGATGTCTCCTAGCAACACTTCAAAGAAAAAGCTTCCACTTTGCCTTCCTTTAGAGACCACAGCCCAGTTGTGGGGTTGTGACACGACATAACAGACCTTTCACTAATTAAGTTAAAAAAGATATAAAGGGATAGTCAACTACAAAATTGTTTTTATTTAAAAAGATAGATAATCCCTTTATTACCCATTCCCCAGTTTTGCATAGCCAACTCTGTTATAATAATATACTTTTATTTATTATCTATTGACTTGCATTTTAGCTAATTAGTGCAGTGTCTGCCACAAGCCACGGCTGTGATCACAATGTTATCTGTATGGCTCACATGAACTAGCTCTCCCCTGTTGTGAAAAGCAAATAAAAAAGCATGTGATAAGAGGCGGCCTTCAAGGACTTAGAAATGATCATATGAGCCTACCTAGGTTTAGCTTTCAACTAAGAATACCAAGAGAACAAAGCACATTTGATGATAAAAGTAAATTGGGAAGTTGTTTAAAATGACATGCCCTATCTGAATCATGAAAGTTTATTTTTGACTAGACTGTCCCATTAAAGATGAATAAGACATATTGCAATGATTTATATTAAGTATAAGCCACTACTTAGTTTTTTTTTATTACAATTAAAGATTTTTTATATCCCTTTTATGCATTGGGAAAAAACAATTACAAAGCAGATTCATTGTTTATTTGCCATGTGGATAATTGGCCACAAGAAAAGAGTTAAAGGCACAGCGTACTGTAATATTTTCGCCCTATAGATGAGTTCCCAATGATGCTGTGTTAAAGGGACACTCAAGTCAAAATTAAACTTTTATGATTCAGATAGAGCAGCAATTTTAAACAACTTTTCAATTAACTTCCATTAACAAAATGTGCACAGTCTTTTTATATTTACACTTTTTGAGTCACCAGCTCCTACTGAGCATGTGCAAGAATAAGTGTTTATGCATTTGTGATTGGCTGATGGCTGTCACATGGTACGTGTATGCACTTGTGATTGGCTGATGGCTGTCACATGGTACAGGGGAAGTGGAAATAGACATAACTTTTAAAATTGTCAGAAAAAAAATATACTACTCATTTGAAGACTATGGGTCATATTTATCAAGCTCCGGATGGAGCTTGATGCCCCTTGTTTCGGTTCGCCGGAAACAGAAGTTATGAAGCAGCGGTCTAAAGACCGCTGCTCCATAACTTGTTAACCTGCTCTGAGGCCGCGGACATAAATCAACCCGATCGAATACGATTGGGTTGATTGACACCCCTTGCTAGCGGCTAATTTGCAGCGAATCTGCAGGGGACGGTATTGCACCAGCAGTTCTTGTGCGTATGCTGTCGGCATTTATCGACGTGCAGCGGACATGATACGCTACGCACATTAATAAATATGCCTCTAAGTGCTAATGCATTGTCTTGTTATCATGCATTTGTTGATTATGCAAATCTACTGTGTTGACTGGTCCTTTAAATAATTTTTCCCATCCTTTTTGCTGCAAGTACCCCTGCAGGCATACATTGATCTCTAACTTTCACCTGAGCAAAACTGGAAATTACAGGTAGCCCTCAGTTTACGCCGGGGTTAGGTTCCAGAAGGAATGGTTGTAAATTGAAACCGTTGTAAATTGAAACCCAGTTTATAATGTAAGTCAATGGGAAGTGAGGGAGATAGGTTCCAGGCCCCTCTCAAAATTGTCATAAGTTACACCTAATACATTATTTTTAAAGCTTTGAAATGAAAACTTTAAATGCTAAACAGCATTATAAACCTAATAAAATAATCACACAACACAGAATATATAAATCAACTAAGTTAAATGAACAAAAAAATTTGCTAAACAGCATTATAAACCTAATAAAATAATCACACAACACAGACTTCACTTGCATTTTTCTGCAAACAGTTCTTTCTATGCATTCCAATCTAGACTGATTTATAGACAGGAAAATCTTGTTCCTTTGAAATCTGCTCAATAGCTCAGGTCTGGTTAAACTGATTAATTTTAGCTTGCTTGGCTTTGCTGCAACACAAGCAGACAGCTCACCTATTGGCTATTTTAATAAATGCACTGCTTCTCAATGCTTTTCAATAGCAGTCACATGACTGGAAAAAAAGGTTGTTATTCTGAAACGGTGTAAATTGAACCGTTGTAAAATGAGGGCCACCTGTATGTGTATCAAATATCAAAGACAATACACAGACATATCAGTGTTACACTGTAGTGTATGATGAGCTAAGTAATATATATAGTACCACCTTTTTATACCTATCTTGAGTTCATGCACCGTTTATGTGAAATCTTCCCATTAGAATGGGGGAGGGAGAGAAAGGGTCCATCATATTTAAAAAGGTGTTTCTAAAGCATTTTCAAGTTATATGACCGGGTTGCAAAACAATGCACATTTTAAAGTTTGTAAAACAGATTCAGCGCTGCTTCTGGAGCACTAAATGGCAGGAAATAGTGCTGCCATCTATTGCTCTTGCAAATTAATAACATTCTTGCAAAACTGCTGCCATATAGTGCTCTATAAATGGGCAGGCACCTAAGCATACATCCCTGCTTTTTTAACAAAAGATACCAAGATAATAAAGAAACATTGGTTATAGCAGTAAGTTAGAAAGTTGTTTAAAATCACATGCTCCATCTGAATCATGAAAGAAAAATGTTGGTTTTCATATACCTTTAAGTGTTGATGATGACACTATGGGGGGTAGTTATCAACGCGTCTACTTTACCTGCCTTTGCCGGCCCAATACGCCCGCCTAAGCTCGCCTCACATTGCCGCCGCGGACCTGCAAAAATTTGCTTAAGTTATCAAAAAAGCTGTCAAAAAGCCACGCACCAAGTACGGGGCGATGAGCAGCGGATTGTGAGAGATATCACTCATCCGATCTCGCTGCTCTTCGGCTTTTTTACAGCTTTCTTGCTAGCCTGTCACTAAGCACTTACACTAAACTACACTGTTCTACCCCCTATACCGGCGCCCCCGGAGCCCCCCGCAACTCAATAAAGTTACTAACCCCTAAACCGCCGCTCCTAGACCCCGCCGCAACTCTTATAAATGTATTAACCCCTAAACCGCCGCTCCCGGACACCGCCGCAACCTACATTATACCTATTAACCCCTATCCTGCCCCCCCTATACCGCCGCCACCTATAATAAAGTTATTAACCCCTATCCTGCTGATCCCGCACCTTGTCGCAACTAAATAAATAGTTTAACCCCTAAACCGCCGCTCCCGGACCCTGCCGCAACCTATATTAAATTTATTAACCCCTAATCTGCCCCCCCTACACCGTCGCCACCTATAATAAATTTATTAACCCCTATCCTGCCCCCCACTACACCGCCGCCACTGTAATAAATTTATTAACCCCTAAACCTAAGTCTAACACTAACCCTAACACCCCCCTAACTTAAATATTAATTAAATAAATCTAAATAATATTTCTATTATTAACTAAATTAATCCTATTTAAAACTAAATACTTACCTTTAAAATAAACCCTAATATAGCTACAATATAAATAATAATTATATTGTAGCTATCTTAGGATTTATTTTTATTTTATAGGTAACTTTCAATTTATTTTAACTAGGTACAATAGCTATTAAATAGTTATTAACTATTTAATAGCTACCTAGCTAAAATAAAGAGAAATTTACCTGTAAAATAAAAACTAACCTAAGTTACAATTACACCTAACACTACACTATCATTAAATAAATTATTCCTATTTAAAACTAAATACTTACCTGTAAAATAAACCCTAAGATAGCTACAATGTAATTAATAATTACATTGTAGCTATTTTAGGATTTATATTTATTTTACATGCAACTATGTATTTATTTTAGCTAGTTAGAATAGTTATTAAATAGTTATTAACTATTTAATAACTACCTAGCTAAAAGAAATACAAAATTACCTGTAAAATAAATCCTAACCTAAGTTACAATTAAACCTAACACTACACTATCATTAAATAAATTAAATAAATTACCTACAAATAACTACAATTAAATACAATTACATAAACTAACTAAAGTACAAAAAATAATAAAAGCTAAGTTACAAAAAATAAAAAAATTAGTTACAAACATTTAAAAAATATTACAACAATTTTAAGATACTTACACCTAATCTAAGCCCCCTAATAAAATAACAAAGCCCCCCAAAATAAAAAAATCCCTACCCTATTCTACATTACAAAAGTTCAAAGCTCTTTTACCTTACCAGCCCTTAAAAGGGCCTTTTGTGGGGCATGCCCCAAAGAAAACTGCTCTTTTGCCTGTATAAGAAAAATACAACCCCCCCCAACATTAAAACCCACCACCCACATACCCCTAATCTAACCCAAACCCCCTTAAAATAACCTAACACTAATCCCCTGAAGATCATCCTACCTTGAGTCGTCTTCACTCAGCCGAGCGAGCCACCGATGGAACTGAAGAGGAGATCCGGAGCGGCAGAAATGATCCTCCAAGGGGCGCTGAAGAAATCTTCCATCCGATGAAGTGATCCTCCAGTCGGCGCTGAAGAAGTCTTCTATCCGGGCGATGTCATCTTCCAAGCGGGGTCTTCAATCTACAATCTTCATCCCGCCGACGCGGAACATCCTTCTTTCCCGACGGACTACCGACGAATGAAGGCTCCTTTAAGGGACGTCATCCAAGATGGCGTCCCTTCAATTCCGATTGGCTGATAGGATTCTATCAGCCAATCGGAATTAAGGTAGGAAAAATCTGATTGGCTGATTGAATCAGCCAATCAGATTGAAGTTCAATCCGATTGGCTGATCCAATCAGCCAATCAGATTGAACTCGCATTCTATTGGCTGATCCGATCAGCCAATAGAATGCGAGCTCAATCTGATTGGCTGATTCAATCAGCCAATCAGATTTTTCCTACCTTAATTCCGATTGGCTGATAGAATCCTATCAGCCAATCGGAATTGAAGGGACGCCATCTTGGATGACGTCCCTTAAAGGAGCCTTCATTCGTCGGTAGTCCGTTGGGAAAGAAGGATGTTCCGCGTCGGCGGGATGAAGATTGAAGATTGAAGACCCCGCTTGGAAGATGACATCGCCCGGATAGAAGACTTCTTCAGCGCCGCTTGGAAGATGACATCGCCCGGATGGAAGACTTCTTCAGCGCCGACTGGAGGATCACTTCATCGGATGGAAGATTTCTTCAGCGCCCCTTGGAGGATCACTTCTGCCGCTCCGGATCTCCTCTTCAGTTCCATCGGTGGCTCGGCTGAGTGAAGACAACTCAAGGTAGGATTATCTTCAGGGGATTAGTGTTAGGTTATTTTAAGGGGGGTTTGGGTTATATTAGGGGTATGTGGGTGGTGGGTTTTAATGTTGGGGGGGTTGTATTTTTCTTTTACAGGCAAAAGAGCAGTTTTCTTTGGGGCATGCCCCACAAAAGGCCCTTTTAAGGGCTGTTAAGGTAAAAGAGCTTTGAACTTTTTTAATGTAGAATAGGGTAGGGAATTTTTTTATTTTGGGGGGCTTTGTTATTTTATTAGGGGGCTTAGATTAGGTGTAATTAGCTTAAAATTGTTGTAATATTTTTTAAATGTTTGTAACCTATTTTTTTATTTTTTGTAACTTAGCTTTTATTATTTTTGTACTTTAATTGTAGTTATTTGTAGGTAATTTATTTAATTTATTTAATGATAGTGTAGTGTTAGGTTTAATTGTAACTTAGGTTAGGATTTATTTTACAGGTAATTTTGTATTTCTTTTAGCTAGGTAGTTATTAAATAGTTAATAACTATTTAATAACTATTCTAACTAGCTAAAATAAATACATAGTTGTCTGTAAAATAAATATAAATCCTAAAATAGCTACAATGTAATTATTAATTACATTGTAGCTATCTTAGGGTTTATTTTACAGGTAAGTATTTAGTTTTAAATAGGAATAATTTATTTAAGTATAGTGTAGTGTTAGGTGTAATTGTAACTTAGGTTAGTTTTTATTTTACTGGTAAATTTCTCTTTATTTTAGCTAGGTAGCTATTAAATAGTTAATAACTATTTAATAGCTATTGTACCTAGTTAAAATAAATTGAAAGTTACCTATAAAATAAAAATAAATCCTAAGATAGCTATAATATAATTATTAGGGTTTATTTTAAAGGTAAGTATTTAGTTTTAAATAGGATTAATTTAGTTAATAATAGAAATATTATTTAGATTTATTTAATTAATATTTAAGTTAGGGGGGTGTTAGGGTTAGTGTTAGACTTAGGTTTAGGGGTTAATAATTTTATTACAGTGGCGGCGGTGTAGTGGGGGGCAGGATAGGGGTTAATAAATTTATTATAGGTGGCGACGGTGTAGGGGGGCAGATTAGGGGTTAATAAATTTAATATAGGTTGCGGCAGGGTCCGGGAGCGGCAGTTTAGGGGTTAAACTATTTCGTTGCGGTGAGGTGCGGGATCAGCAGGATAGGGGTTAATAACTTATTATAGGTGGCGGCGGTATAGGGGGGCAGGATAGGGGTTAATAAGTGTAATGTAGGTTGCGGCGGTGTCCGGGAGCGGCGGTTTAGGGGTTAATATGTATAGAGTAGCTTGCGGTGGGCTCCGGGAGCGGCGGTTTAGGGGGTAATACATTTATTATAGTTGCGGCGGGGTCAGGGAGCGGCGGTTTAGGGGTTAATATGTATAGAGTAGCTTGCAGCGGTGTCCGGGAGCGGCGGTTTAGGGGTTAATACATTTATTATAGTTGCGGCAGTGTCCGGGAGCGGCGGTTTAGGGGTTAATATGTATAGAGTAGCTTGCGGTGGGCTCCGGGAGCGGCGGTTTAGGGGGTAATACATTTATTATAGTTGCGGCGGGGTCAGGGAGCGGCGGTTTAGGGGTTAATATGTATAGAGTAGCTTGCGGCGGTGTCCGGGAGCGGCAGTTTAGGGGTTAATACATTTATTATAGTTGCGGCGGGGTCAGGGAGCGGCGGTTTAGGGGTTAATATGTATAGAGTAGCTTGCGGTGGGCTCCGGGAGCGGCGGTTTAGGGGGTAATAACTTTATTTCGTTGCGGCGGTGTAGGGGGGGACAGCTTAGGGGTGTTTAGACTCGGGGTACATGTTAGGGTGTTAGGTGCAGACAGCTCCCATAGAAATCAATGGGATGTCTGGCAGCAGCGAACTTGTACTTTCGCTATGGTCAGACTCCCATTGATTCCTATGGGATCCGCCGCCTCCAGGGCGGCAGATTGAAAACCAGGTACGCTGGGCCGGAAAAGTGCCGAGCGTACCTGCTAGTTTTTTGATAACTAGCAAAAGTAGTCAGATTGTGCCGCACTTGTGTGCGGAACATCTGGAGTGACGTAAGAATCGATCTGTGTCGGACTGAGTCCGGCGGATCAAAGCTTACGTCACAAAATTCTACTTTTGCCGGTCTCTAGCCTTTGATAACTAAGGCGAATCAGCCTCGCCACAAATACGCTGCGGAATTCCAGCGTATTTGAGGTTGACGGCTTGATAACTAGGCCCCTATGTTTTAAAGGGACAGTCCACTCCAGAGTTATTGCTTAAAAAGTCCCTTTATAAACAATGCAACAGTTTTGCATAACTAACACATTTACATTGATAAAAAATTTTTATCTCTGTGATTACCTATCCTCTGCAGACTGCCCCTTATTTCAGTTATTTTGACAGATATGCATTTTAGCCAATCGGACTCATAAATAACTTCAAGGGAGAGAGCACAATGTTATTTATGTTATCGATGTGGTAAACACGAACTATATATATAATATTATTTTGCCTGAAAAAAATGTAAAGTTAAAAAATGTTTAAATAGTACTTCCTTCTAATGTTAATGATCACTGGCTAATAAAGACAACTGTTATGGCTCTATTGGTGGA